>NC_041011.1:28622002-28923004 GCF_004193775.1 Glycine soja
ATATAAGGAATTGGAAAGGAGGATTGGTGCCATCCCTTGAAGAATTTGAGTTAAGAAGCAAGGGGCCAACCACCTTAAGAGCTATTGGACTAAGAAGCACTCCAAATTGATTGAAACACCAAAGAGAGAACAACCACCAAAATTGAGGACTTTTTTGTAACTTTGTAATTGACAATTTACTTACCTTTATTGCTTTCAAATTTTGTAACAAAAAGGTCTTTCATTGGAAGTGTGTTGGGAGCCTTCAATAGGTTACCAAACTTCCATTTGTGTGTAATAATTTTAGGAAATTTTCCCTTAGGATAGTGAGTGTTTTGCTGGGAACCTTAAATGTGGTCATCCAAAAACTCTTAGGATCCGCCTAGTTTAAATTTTTTGCATACTTTCATAACTTATTTTCTTTACTAGTCACACCTAGTTTATCTTGTTATTGCATCATACTTTTTTCTTTCTTATCACGCTTATCTTGAGTTCTTTTGGAACCCTAGCTTTTACCTTTTGCAAACCCCCAACAAGAAAGAACCACAACTTAGGAACCAACATGAGTCATAATTCATCTAGTGTTAATGGTGAGGGTACTAGTCATAAGGAACCTCTATCTAGAATCTTAGATGAGTTGAGTTACCTCATGTTTTGGAAAGAAAAACTAGAAAGAAAAGAAAAAGTAAAAGAGAGGGTAGTCATAAATCAAGAAGAGAGGGAACAAATAAGGGAAGAAGAAAGAAGGAAAATACTAAAAGGAAAGAACTTCGTGCTTGCTTTTATGTTAAGATGAGAGGGAACAGATAAGGGAAGAAGAAAGAACCAAAATACTGAAAGAGTTAAAGAAAGAAAAATATGCCTCCTATAGTAGTCATGACTCTTGCAAGAGCCTAAGTGAAGAACTTAGCGACTATTATAGAGGAAGGCATAGGTCACATCCTAGACCTCACTCCCATAAGAGTGAAAAGGAAAGAAAGCCTCAAGAGGCTAACATTAACCTCCCATACTTCCATGGGAAGGACAATGTAAAGGCTTAGTTAGATTGGGAAATAAGGGTAGAGCAACAACTTAAAAGAAAGTCTACTTCAAAATCTTATGGCTCTCACTCTTATCCAAAGAAAGACCAAGGTCTAGGCATCTTAGAGGAAGCACCTTCTAAGCCAAAAGATGATAAGGGGAAGACAATAGACAATCAACCCCCTAAGGCTAGTATGCAAGAGAAGACTAGTTCTATAAAGTGCTTCAAATGTCTTGGAATAGGACACATTACTTCCCAATGCCCCACCAAGAAAGCCATGATTATGAGAGGCCAAGACATTTACAGTAGCCAAGATGAGGCAAATACTTCACCTTCCTCTAGTGAAAGTGAAGAAACAAAAGGGGAAGAATCTAGTGAAAAATTTGCCCCCAAGAAGAAGGACAACCATTAATTGTTAATGAGGAGGGAAGGCCCTAGGGTTCTCATGAGCCTTAGGGTAGCTTTCGAGCCCATGGGCTAAGTATGAGCCCGCTTATCTTTGTAAATATTAGAATAGGTTTTTCCTTCGTCTGGGCCTTGTATTTTGGCCATTCTAGTAGTATAGGGTTTTAGCCTTGTATTTCGGGGCATTTTGAGTAGTCTTTGTAGTAAGGACTTTTTTTTGTATTTTCATGTTTTTTGTCATGGGGGTGAGCTTAGCTATTATAGGGGGTGTGTAGCTAAGCTCTAGCTTCTCATCTCAAGGAGGTGACCTTAGCTATTAGAGAGGTATGTGTAGCTAAGCTCTAGCTTCTTTAGGAATCTTCTTAAGGAAGCTTCTCAAGGAGGTGAGCTTAGTTATGAGAGGGGTGTGTGTAGCTAAGCTCTAGCTTCTCAAAGAAGTTTTCTCAAAGAAGCTTCTCAAGGAAGTTTTCTCAAGAAAGCTTCTCAAGGAAGCTACCTAGTCTATAAATAGAAGCATGTGTAACACTTGTTGTAACTTTGATGAATGAGAGTCTTGTGAGACACAACTCAAAGTTCAACTTCTCTCCCTTTTTCTTCCTTCAATTTCGTGCTCTCCCCTCTCTCTTTCTCTCCCTCTTTCTTTTCCTCCATTGAAGCCTCCTCTCCAAGCTTCTTATCCAAGGCTCATCTTGGTGGTGAAGCTCCTCCTTCCATGGCTTATTCCCTAGTGGATGGCGCCTCCTCTCACCTCTTCTCCTTTGTCTTCCGTTGCATCTCCATGGTGGAAAACCACCATTAAAGGACCTCATTGAAGCTCAAAGATTCAGCCTCCATAGAATCTCCACAAGCAAGCTTCTATCAGGAGGTAAGTGTCTCCTCCAAGAGGTTAGCTAAGAAGGAAAGTCATTTTGCAATAAAGACAAACATTAAAGAAACTTCCCCCCTTAGACAACCTCCACATTTTCTCCTTTGTAAAAAGACACTTGTTAGCACTGTCACACCTCTTGGGCAAGAGGTTATTCCTCAAGTAAAGAAGTTGTTGGATGAGGGTTTGGTTCGTAAAAGCTTAAATCCTTGTGCTTTGTTGGTTCCCAAAATAGGTATTATTAGGCACCAAATCCATAAAATAGGTGGTATGATGAATGTGTTGAGTGGTGCAACCCTCTTTTGTAAAATCACTCATGCACCCAACATCTTCATGATTTGTGTACATAGGGACTCTTTAGGTAGGTTTGTTCTTATTTTTTGTTTCAATAAAAACTTAGGTGCTCATATTGGATACCTTAGGTTTGTCATACTTTTTGATAGGAATAATCAACATGAAAATACAAAAAAATGTATGTTTTATTGCATTACTTTCCTTAATTTTTTATATAGTGATCAAAGGGTTCTCACGGACCCTAAGAGAATAAAGGTCATTCCTGAGTGGCCCACTCCACCAAGTATAAGGAAAATTTGGGGTTTCCACGACTTAACAAACTTTTACAAAAGGTTTTTCCCATATTTTTCTATACTTGTAGCACTACTCATTGAGTTGGTGAGGAACCATGTTCCCTCATGGGAAGATGCCCAGGAAGGGGTTTTCAGACCTTACCCTACTCCAACATACCAAACACCACTAATATATATGTTTTTATTCTTTTTACAGGTATTGAGGGAAAAAGCCCAAAGTTTCAAGGGGGAGGGAATGATGCAATCCTACCCCCCAAGGGCATTGGATAAAAGACTCCAAGAAAATTGGGCCAGAGATGCAGGAGAAGGCCCTAGGGTTCTCATGAGCTTTAGGGTAGATTTTGGGCCCATGGGCTAAGTATGAAGCCACTTATCTTTGTACATATTAGATTAAGTTTTCATTATTTTTGGGCCTTGTATTTAGGACTCCATAATGTTGTTAAGGTACTCTAGAAATGTAGGATTTTCAGCCCTTGTATTTTAGGGCACCTAGACTAGTTTTTGTATTAAGGGTAGTTTTATAATTTCACATACATTAAGTGAATATTTGATGTATGTGTTGGGAATTAAATTTAACTGAATTGAGAGAAGCCCAATCCAATTAAATTTTAGAGGGGGAGGTGAGAATTTGCTTGCTACAGCCCATTGCCACATCATATAGTCACACTTTGTGCATGCTTTACATGCCTCATGACAACTGTCGCAACCTACCCTTCGACGTTAGTGCAGGCGAAAAGCCAAAGGAGTGTCTTCCAAAAAGGAAAACATGCAGGTGTCGCCACCAACGTTTATTCGAGGAAAATGTTAGAAAAACCAAAAAGGGATCTGTGAATTTTGAAAATAAGGGTTCGAGAGTTGTTTACGCATGGGGAAGGTATTAGCACCCCACGCGCCCATCACAAGGGACAACAACCTTTAATCGAGTGTGCAAAACATGACTTCAAAATTGTGTATTTTGCCTTTTTATATTTTTTTTATTTTTTTGGGATTGACAAGGGTGTTACCCTTGCTCCTATGTATCCTCAGGTGCGATGAGGAATTCAGACCTACATAGTTCTTTAAGTTTGAATGTTTGTGTGTTAAATTGGTTTTTTATGTTTTTGAAAAATTCATTTTAATTGCAAACAAAAAAGTCGTTTAAGGCGTTGGACCTTGAAATGATGTTTTAAATTTTGAAAAGTGGAGAGAATCGTTAAGGCGTTTGACCTTGAAATGATCTTTTTAATTTGAAAAACGGAGAGAATCGTTATGGCGTTGGACCTTCAAACGATCACAAGTGATATTTGATAAAAAGAATTAGTTATGAGTTGGTTTTATCTTGGTTTTGTTTATTAACTTTCAATCTTTTTAAAGACAACTTTACAACATTTGGTGATCGGTTAAGATTGAACTTTACAAAGAAAAACGAGATCGCCGATGATAGATGGAGAAGATGAATGTGAAATATAACAAGGAGGACCCCTAAGGGTACATAGATCACATTCAAAACTCAAAAACAAAACTAACTGACGGTCGCACGAAGAACACAAAACTAGAAACAAAGTAAGGAATGATCGTGGTCGCGATTCAGTAGCGCCTCAGCCTCGTTTCCTCTTTCTTCTTCTTTCTCTTTTCTCTCAATTCCCTCACCTTCTAGGCCTTGGAACCTCCCCTCAGCCTCCCTCAGCCTCTTGAAGTAATAGGCTCGCCTAGGTGAGCTGGTTCCTTTAGCTTAAAGTCTTTTGGTGGCCCAAGTGAGCCAAAGGCTAGCCTGGGCGAGCCAGGGTCTAGGAAACTCAAGAAAAAGACCTTTTTGCCCCCATTTTTGGTATCTTTCGCATTCTTGATCAAAACATTGAATGATCTTTCGTTTTGTGCGGTAACTAGTGTCGAACAACGCCAGTCGACTAGCAAGGATCAAAAAATCAACGAATGATAGTCCCCAGACGAAATTCGGGTATGACAGTTGTCCCTCTTTACTTATCTTTTGTTGGAAATAAAAGGGAAGTAAAGGTAAGGACACTTATTTCGTTCGAGCAACCTTGCTATTCGACCAGGCAACTGGAAAAAACCAAGGAAGTGAAACCGAAAAAAAAAGAAGAGGACATTGAAGTCTTATAAAGCGTAAAATGGAGGACATTGAAGTCCTGTAAAGCAGAAAACATTTGGAGTTGTTTTTTTTTCAAAGCACAGAAATAGAAGACGTTGAGTCCTAAGAAGCACACAGACAAGGAAATTGAGTCCTATAAAAGACAGAAGATGTTGAAGTCTTATAAAGTGTAAATGAAGACATTGTAGTCTTTTGAAAGCGTAAATGACTGAAGACATTGAAGTCTTTGAAATGTAAACGAAGACATTGTAGTCTTTTGAAAGTGTAAATGACTGAAGACATTGAAGTCTTTGAAATGTAAAAGAAGACATTGTAGTCTTTTGAAAGCGTAAATGACTAAAGACATTGAAGTCTTTGAAATGTAAAAGATAGAGGACTTTGAGTCCTATGAAAGCATAAAGACGAGGACTTTGAGTCGTATGAAGGATAAAGGTGAGGACTTTGAGTCCTGTGAAAGATAAAAGCGAGGACTTTGAGTCCTATGAAAGATAAAAGTGAGGACTTTGAGTCCTGTGAAAGATAAAAGCAAGGAATTTAAGTCATGTGAAAGATAAAATCGAGGAATTTGAGTCCTGTGAAAGATAGAAGTGACGACTTTGAGTCTTGTGAAAGATAAAAGCGAGGACTTTGAGTCCTGTGAAAGATAAAAGCGAGAACTTTGAGTCCTATGAAATTGATGGAAGCTTGCTTGGGGGGCTTCTATGGAGGCTGGATCTTTGAGCTTCAATGAGGTCCTTTAATGGTGATTTTCCACCATGGAGATGTAGCAGAAGACAAAGGAGAAGAGGTGAGAGGAGGCGCCATCCACTAGGGAATAAGCCATGGAAGAAGGAGCTTCACCACCAAGATGAGCCTTGGATAAGAAGCTTGGAGAGGATGCTTCAATGGAGGCAAAGAAAGAGGGAGAGAAAGAGAGAGTGGGGAGCATGAAATTGAAGGAAGAAAAAGGGAGAGAAGTTGAACTTTGAGTTGTGTCTCACAAGACTCTCATTCATCAAAGTTACAACAAGTGTTACACAAGCTTCTATTTATAGACTTGGTAGCTTCCTTGAGAAGCTTTCTTGAGAAAACTTCCTTGAGAAGCTTCTTTGAGAAAACTTCCTTGAGAAGCTAGAGCTTAGCTACACACACCCCTCTAATAACTAAGCTCACCTTCTTGAGAAGCTTCCTTGAGAAGATTCCTAAAGAAGCTACAGCTTAGCTACACACACCCCCTATAATAGCTAAGCTCACCCCATGCCAAAATACATGAAAATATAAAAAAAAAGTCCCTACTACAAAGACTACTCAAAATGACCTGAAATACAAGGCTAAAACCCTATACTATTAGAATGGCCAAAATACAAGGCCCAAAAGAAGGAAAAACCTATTCTAATATTTACAAAGTAGAGAGGACCCAGCCTTGGTCCATGGGCTCAGAAATTTATCCTGGGGTTCATGAGAACCCCAAGGCCTTCTTTAGCAGCTCTAGCCTAATCCTCTTGGAGTCTTCTATCTAATACCCTTGGGGGGTAGGATTGCATTAGAAATTATAAAGCTAAGGACGTTGAGTCCTATGAAACAAGCCAATAGGTACTAGTACCAAAGGGCTCAACCTTATCAGAAAGCAAGAGGTTGACTCTTTGAGAGGGCCTCTCATCTTAAACTCATTAGATTTGGGAAATTGGTATGTAAAGAGATATCTACTCACTTATTGCCTAATATGAACATGATTTTAGGATGCAAATGCATGCAACCTTCATCTTCAAATGCTAGTAATGCAAAAGATTTTGAATCATGAAAATTGCGTAATGCTCATGAAATTCTTTCCTATTTTTATTATTTTGATTTTGATTTGATTTTTTCCTGCTTTCTTTTTGTGGAAAACACAGATTGACTGTCTTTTTCTAAAAGACATGATAACTCATGAGAGCTCATCCTATCTTTTTGCAAATCTCTTCGGGGACTCCCTCAAAGTGTATGTTTTATTTGATTTAATCACTTGACAATTTTGGAGTGACGACAATGGAGCCGTTTGACATTTAATCAATCAATTGAAATATTGATCCTAGGGTTTGTCCCTTTATTTTTGTTTAAAAACTTTGATTATTCTGCATAGCAAGAAAATATATGGCTTTGGGATCGATCGTGTGCCCTATTGAAGGGTGGAAATGAATTGTCACACTTTGGTATGTGACCAAGTGAAACTTTCCTGATTTAATATCATAGAGTGATGTCATGGGTCAGTTGATCCCGCCGAAACTTTATGACATGGGCTGCTCCCGAAATTACAATAAAGGTCACCCTTAGATTTAAAAGGAATCCTAAGGAGTTTTGCATGAGCGACTAACATCAGATGTATCCCACTATCACAATTATCTTTGGGCATCTTTCATGAACTCCTGGTCAAATGAGCTTTCTTCTCAAACGTGCAAGTGCAAACCTTAGGTTGTCTCTTTATATATATATATATTAACAATCAAAATCATGTGCAGGTTTCATTCCAGAATCCCAACTTAAAAGCAAAATTAGTCATTCCTTGATCCACATGGGCTTTATTGGGCTTGTAACATTGTCAGGGGGTAAGAGGGCTATGAAAGAAAGGATCAGAGAGGCTCGAAGAGTGTTTAAGGGTTACATTGAGTAAGAACCTCGAGAGCCTTGTTTGTACTTTTGTTCCTTTCAACTTTTGGGTTGGACCCTACTCCTTTTGTTTTATACATTAATCCTTATTGCACTTTTGTGCCTTCCTTGTAAAATCTAGAGATCTTTGTCTCTTTTTTTCTTCACTCGCCTTCGACGGATTTTATTTTCTTTTTTTGTTTCATTGTTGCCCAACTTCATGCATGTGTTGTTTGCATTGCTCTTCCAACCAGTTTAGCTGTGGTTCCTACTCAGGGTTCCTATTTTGTTTTTGTTTTTTTTGTGTTATTTTTACAAAACAAATATGCTTTGGCTCGGAGGGGGTAGCAAGGGATAAATTAGTGTTTGGGATGTTGAAACATGACCATGTGCCATTTCAAATCTTGACCAGATACTTTTGTAGTTTGGATTTTGGGACAAAACCTCTAATAAACATGCTCCTGATTGTTTTTTTTTTCTTTTTTTATCAACCCTAATTTTTCCTAGGCCGCCCTTTCTGGTTTTCGACCTACCTGGTGAGAACTTCTTATCTGCCCCTAGGTTCACTTGAGGCTCATGCATGGTGCCTCTCATTGCCCTAGTGTAGGGCTCTGAGGCATCTATTGTTGTCTTTTGTCATGACCTTGTAGCAAGGAAAAATGAAAGAAACTGTGCAGGTTCTTGAAAATGAATTTTCAAGGACGAGAAATATTTAAAGGATTTTCAATTGGTAGATTAAGTCAAATGACTCTTGTTCTTGATAACTCACTTTTCTCTCAAAAAGACAACTTTTAAGAACGATAAAATGAGGTCACATGAATGTTTGTACTTCTTATTTTTGATTTGAAACACAATCAATCAATGTTTTTTTGAACTTTTTACTTTACTCGTCGTTTACGGCACTCTTACCAAACGTGGAGAACCAACAATTTCTGATTGAACAAACTTGGAGATCAACTCAAGAGCGCAGGTGTTCGCTTCCGGCAAGTGCACTGGATCGCACAAGTAGTATAAAACAGTAAGAACCGAGTATCGAACTCTCAAGGAACTTTTGTTACTTGGTAAGCTATTTCAGTGAATAGGTGTCTGATGTGAAAATCTAAGTGTGAATATGAGCAGGTATGTAAACTATCTATGCAAAAAGGAAAATCATGTGAGAGAAATGATGTGTAAAAACAAGTAGAAAACGCGTTGGTCTTCCTAATAGGTGCCTGATGCTAAAAGGATATTTTCTATCTAACAATGCTCATGTGTTCCTATGGTGTCTCCTGAGATGCTAAACCCCGATTCCTCATGATAGTTTAGCCTAATCCGGATCAAGCATCTTCCTCATATTCCTCTTGTTGGACTAAACTCAACTAGGACCGCATTAAGACAAACATACTACAACTAAATTATCGCACCCCGATTCCTCGTGATAGTACAACAACTTAGCCCTGTCCTATCAAGGTCATCAGAATCAGACCAATTTCCACTGTTGAATGACCCTAACAAAGCATGTATCTATGTGATCAAGGTAAATGCATACTAGAATGAAAAGCTGATAGCACAGAGAACACACAAAACATCATTAAATAGATAGAAAGATATTTACATCAAGTACCTACAGGGAAGATCCAACAGAGGATTTTAGCTTTCCATAACCAAGAAGTCTCCTTTACAACAAAGAAAAGAACAAGATGAAAGATTGCAAAAATACAAGTGGTGAGGATGTCTCCTTTATCTCTAGGATCTTACAACCACTCACAAACTCATCTCAAGCTCTCAGAACAGCTTCCTCTTCAAGCTCTGGTCTCTGCAGATCTTCACACAACAAAATCTCTCAAAACTCTATGGAACTTGGACCTTTCTCTCTCTAGAATCACTAGACACGCAAAGCTTTAGCTCTCAGCCCAAACTCCCTTCAGAAAATCTGATTTTAGGCTTAAATAGGTGGCCTTGTTTGTGCTCATGCGCTTAGCATAATTCTGAATCGCTTAGCGCACATTAGTGAATTTAGGCTTAGCGCGTGCATTTCTCACTCAGCGGATGGACTGAAGCGGTGCGCTTAGTGAGACGAAGTGGTGCGCTCAGCGAACCTGTACAACTCATCTTCTTCTAGATTCTTCCTCGCGCTTAGCCAATGAGTGTTGCGCTTAGCGGACGCTCGCTAAGCCAGCATATTGGCTTAGCGAGAAGGTGAAAAACAAAACTTTTCAAAGTCGCCTAATTAACCTGAAATTGAGAGAAAATGATTATTAAACACACAAAATGGAAGTACTAAGTATTTATACCTATACTTAATAGAAAGTACTTATAACACTACAAAATAACCATAAATTGAGGAAGTTTGATACAATTTACACAGGTTTTATACACAAAAGTTAGTCGTATTCATCGACTAACAATAGGTCACTTGAGCAAACAAACCAACAGCTTACATTCATATTTCAGTGATAGTTAAATAAGCAAAGATGTAATTGTGAGAGGATGAGAGACAAGGACATCAAATTTATCCATATTATTAGCATTGTGACTGTTGTTTACAGTAATGGCATAAACCCGAAAAGCCTAAGGACTCATTGGAGACATCTAACAACAACCTTCAAATTTCCCCAAGCATCATACATAGTATTTCTTGATGACATCAGAACTCACGAGTGATTCCCCTCCTTGAATCTCAGACAACCTGCATCAATCAGACTTTGCACCTTATGTTTCAAGGTCATACAATGCTCAATGGAATGCCCCAAAACTCCCCCATGATAAGCACATGTCACATTGGGGTTGTATCCTCTGGGAAACGGAGGTTGAGAAGTTTTTGCTAGGCTTATGATTGCTATTGCATTATTGAGCAGATAGGGGAGGAAGTCAACATATGGCATTGGAATTGGGATGAATTCTACAGGCTTCTTTTCTGCAAAATTCCTTCCTTGGTTGGTGTTTTGGTTGGTATTAAGGGGGGGGGGGGGGTTTGGCCTCGGATGCGCAACAGGAGGGTTTTGTGGATGATTGGGTGTTCTTGGCTGGTAGGGTGGCGGGTAATGAGAAGGACTGATGTTGGCTGAGTATTGATATTGTTGAGATAGTGGAAAATTTGGCCCTGTAGGAACGACAAACTTGCCTATTTTCAGACCCACTTTGATTCTCTCTCCATCAAACACTTAATTTGCAAAGCTTGAAGGCATGTAGCCCACCATCTTCTCATAGTAGAACACCAATAGTGTGTCCACTATCATGGTTATGATCTCCCTCTCCATCATCGGGGGCGCTACTTGAGCTGCCAGATCCCTCCATCTTTGGGCATATTCCTTGAAAGATTCTTGCTCCCTCTTACACATGTTCTATAGTTGCATTCTATCCGGAGCCATATCAGAATTGTACTGATACTGTCTAATGAAGGCAACCATTAGGTCCTTCCAAGAATGGACTCGAAAAGGTTCCAGATTAGTATACCAGGTGACGGTTGCCCCAGTAAGACTTTCCTGGAAGAAATGCATCAACAATTTTTCATTTTTCAAGTATGCCCCCATCATTAAATGATTGTAGCCGTGTTAACCTCCATCATTTTCCTCATACTCATCATGGCTTCCATCATTGTGGTCATTTTCTCTTTCATGGCCACCATGTCGGCCTTCATTTGTTCATGCGCCTCCTCTATTTCACTCATCATTCTGGATTTGGCACGCGTTCGGTAAGCGCACCATAAAGCACATTCTTTCCTTTTGATTACAATGATTACAACTCTGATTTCAAGGAAAGAATACAATGAGCAATGCAACTAATGTGAAAAGAGAAAAGCATGGATGTATGTGAATGTCACATTGTTGAAGTATTGCAAATTTTACACAAGACATTTAGTAGAACATAATGTCGAATCAATTCAGATTTTCATTAAAACAACATTGTTCATCACATCTTGTCAAATTCAAAGTGCAACCGAAAATAAAACATGGACATCAACAGTCCCTAATTTTGTAAATTATTTAGCTCAATCAGGTGTTGGCAGTAGCTAAAGAAGCTATGTAAACTCAATCCATCTTCTGCCCCAACTTTTGCAAGCTGGTTACTTCCATACTTGACCTTGACTTGATGAAACCCTTTTCTTAAAAGCATGTGCTTGGTTCGACCCCATAACCCAAGGAATATAAATTTTGATTGTCAATACATCGACAACCTATAATAGAAATGAATGATTAGGGCATACTTATGCTATGCATGACAAATGTAAGGATGAGATCGACATGAGACACCCGAAGAACCATCCTTTCCTAGTTAATAATGCATTAGGTACCATGTTCACGTGATTTTCAATCATTTTTCAAGAGAAATGCAGGAATGATATGTCCATTACGATGCCATGAAGAGATGCATGATACAATCAGGGAACAAGCCAGAGTGAGTTTGCTATGTGCCCCCCTACTTTAGGAACCTAATGGAAAGGATCCAAAAGTCCATTTCTAGTGATAACTCCCACGGGTGGTTTCATGTAACTTTACTGGCTTCTAGAGATATCATCCTCTTAGGTAATACATTGTGGCGATAGGGACTATCAGCGATAGTGCATCACCAAAAAAGGAAAACTCTAGATGAGGCTTCACTGTTATCAAGCGAATCAGAGACCCAACATGACCATAGATCGACCTTCACTCCTTATGGTTCACATAGACCCGGGTATAGGGCCTAATATGTAAACATGTATGCGAGGTGAAGGTACCATGTGTGCATAAAACAAAAATATTTCTAACTATGAATGTAATAGATTGACAAACACACACCAAACACAACAACATAGCAAAAGTTATATACAAACATGGACAAACAAAAGATAAAAGGGAAAAGGGAACATAAATAAAGAAGAAGTCACGATATTAAAATTACACACTGATCAAATGGCTTAACTCTCTAACAGGTCCCCAGTGGAGTCGCCATCTGTTGCAACCTACCTTTCAACGAGAGTGCAGGCAAAAAGCCAAAGGAGCGTCTTCCAAAAAGCAAAACGCGCGGGAGTTGCCACCAATGTTTATTCGAGGAAAACGTTAGAAAAACCAAAAAGGGGTATGCGAATTTTGAACATAAGGGTTCAGGAGTTGTTTACGCATGGGGAAAGTATTAGCACCCCATGTGCCCGTCACAAGGGATGGTAGCCTTTAATCGAGTGTGCAAAACATGACTTCAAAATTATGTATTTTCCCTTTTTATATATTTTTTTTGGGTCGACAAGGGTGTTGGATTGAGTGGCCTCAGAATAATTAAGAAGGGGGGTTCAATTAATTATTCCTAAACCTTTACTAATTAAAAATTTACTCTTCTAAGGCTTTTACTAAGTTGTTAAGAGAATAAGGAGTAGAAGAGAAACTTAACAGAAAGTAAAAGCGGAAATTAAATGCACAGTGGAAAGTAAAAGAGTAGGGAAGAAGGAAACAAACACACAAGAGTTTTTATACTGGTTCGGCAACTACTTGTGCCTACATCCAGTCCCCAAGCGACCTGCGGTCCTTGAGATTTCTTTCAACCTTGTAAAAATCCTTTTACAAGCAAAGATCCACAAGGGATGTACCCTCCCTTGTTCTCTTTGAAACCCTAGTGGATGTACCCTCCACTAGAACTAATCCACAAGAGATGTACCCTCTCTGGTTCTCAGTCAAGCCCAAGTAGATGTACCCTCTACTTTTACCACAAAGGATGTACCCTCCAATGTGTTGAGACAAAGATCTCAGACTGTTAAACCTTTGATACTTTGTGAATGGGGATACAAAAGAATTCTCAGGCGGTTAGTCCTTTGAACACTTTTGTATTAGGGAATGGGAAGAATCAAAAGAATTCTCAGACTGTGTCGTTTTGAATTCTTTGACAAGGGAGAAGGGAGACACAAAAGAATTCAGGCGGTTAGTCCTTTGTTCTTTTGGAAAAGGGAGAAGAAAGACACAAAAAGAATTCAGGCGGTTAGTCCTTGGCGAATTCTTTTTGGCAAAGGGAGAAGAGAATGAAGAGGATGAATAGCACAAGTTTTCAAGGTTTAGAAAACCAGAAAACTTCAGAAAGCTTTTGGTAAAAAGAAGAAGAAGAAGTTCAAAGAGATTCAAAGCTTGTAAAGGATTGATTGAATAAGTGTAAAAGTGTATTGAAAAGAAAATCAAAGCCTTGCTTTTATAGACTCTTCATGTTTGGCCAAGAGGACCATTTAGAAGAGTTATAACTTTTAGAAAAACTTAAAACCAATTTGAAAAAGTCAAAATACCTTTTGATGAGTTACATCTTTTGATTTATTCAGAAACAAACACTGGTAATCGATTACCAAATTAGTGTAATCGATTACACAAAGCTTTTGTGTGAAAGGATGTGACTCTTCACATTTGAATTTGAATTTCAACGTTCAAAGGCACTGGTAATCGATTACCAAAACATTGTAATCGATTACAGCTTTTTGAAATTAATTGGAACGTTGTAAATTCAATTTAAAAACTTTTTCAAATCCATTTTGCTACTGGTAATCGATTACAACAATATGGTAATCGATTACCAGAGAGTAAAAACTCTTTGGTAAACATGGTTTGAGAAAAACCATGTGCTATTCAATTTTTGAGAAAAACCTTTTCATACTTATCTTGATTAAGCCTTCTCTTGATTCTTGAATCTTGAGTCTTGAATCTTGATCTTGACTCTAAACTTTCTTGTTGAGTCTTGAATTCTTCTTGATTCTTATCTTGAACTCTTGAATTGTTCTTGATTCACTTGAGTTGTTCTTTGATTGATCTTTGAGCTTTTTTGTCATCACCTTTGTCATCATCTTTTGTTATCATCATTGTTATCATCAAAACACCTTTGAATCACCTTTGATTCTCCATGAAGCTTTGCTTCTACAATCTCCCCCTTTTTGATGATGACAACTTCTGAAATCAAGAAACACACACACACTTTTTCCTAGTCGATCACTCACATAAATTCTCCCCCTTTGTTTATGAATTTGTGCATATCTTAAAATTAAATTGATTACTCATGTGAGTTCTTGATTTTAATCCCATTTCTCTCCCCCTTTGGCATCAACAAAAAGCCAAAGTGCATAACAAATTTGAAATAATCAATCATAACTAAAAATTCATACATTGAGAAACTAACAACCAAACCATGAAGCAAGAATCATGAAGCAACAATCATAAATAAATTATCTATAAAACCCATATAGTCAAATAACATACTTAGTGTTTGTTCAAAACATATCATGCAAATAGGGAAATAGTAAATTGTTCAAATACCATAATAATATAGAGATTTATTTTGATAAATCACTGACATCTATTAGTCCTAATTCTCTTCTAATGTTATAGAAGGTATCTTTACTTAGTGGTTTTGTAAAGATGTCTGCAAGTTGATTTTTAGTATCTACAAACTCTAAAACAACATCACCTTTTAGAACATGATCTCTAATAAAATGATGCCTAATTTCTATATGCTTGGTTCTAGAGTGAAGAACTAGATTCTTAGATATGTTTATGGCACTTGTGTTGTCACATTTTATGGGAATGTGATCTAATACTATTCCATAGTCAGATAGTTGTTGTTTCATCCACAAAATCTGTGCACAACAACTACCAGCAGAAATATATTCTGCTTCTGCTGTGGATAATGCTACACTATTTTGTTTCTTACTATTCCAAGAAACAAGTGCAGACCCTATGAATTGACATGTACCACTAGTACTCTTCCTATTTGTTTTTGATCCAGCAAAATCTGAATCTGAGTATCCTACTAGGTTGCATAAAGAATTCTTAGGATACCATAATCCTAAACTCATTGTTCCTAATAAATATCTTATAATTCTTTTTACTGCCGTTAAATGTGAAAACTTTGGATCTGATTGAAATCTTGCACACATGCATACACTAAACATAATGTCTGGCCTACTTGCAGATAAGTAAAGTAGAGATCCAATCATACCTCTGTATTGCTTTGGATCAACAGGTTGACCGGATTCATCTTTGTCAAGATAACAACTTGTATTCATAGGGGTAGCCAAGTGTTTTGAGTTTTCCATTCCAAATCTTTTAATGAGTTCTTTGCAATATTTTGCTTGATTGACGAAGATCCCATCATTTGTTTGTTTGATTTGTAGTCCATGAAAGTAATTTAACTCACCCATCATGGACATCTCAAACTCACTTTGCATGGACATCTCAAACTCACTTTGCATATCAATAGAAAACTCCTTGCACAAAGATTCATTAGTAGATCCAAAAATTATATCATCAACATAAATTTGTACTAACAAGATATCATTATCCTTCTTTTTTATGAATAAGGTAGTATCTACTTTCCCTCGAGTAAAATTCTTTTCTAATAGGAATTTACTTAATCTTTCATACCAAGCCCTAGGTGCTTGTTTTAGTCCATAAAGTGCCTTTTTTAATCTATAGACATGGTCTAGTTTTTGTGAATCTTCAAACCCAGGAGGTTGTTCCACATATACCTCCTCCTGAATTAGACCATTTAAGAAAGCACTTTTGACATCCATTTGATATAGTTTAAAATTCATAATAGATGCATATGCTAATAACATTCTAATGGCTTCTAATCTAGCTACAGGTGCAAAAGTTTCTTCATAGTCTATACCTTCTTCTTGGTTATATCCTTTTGCTACAAGTCTAGCTTTATTCCTGATTTCTATACAATTTTCACCCAATTTATTTCTGAATACTCATTTAGTTCCTATGATTGGATAATCTGAAGGTTTTTCAACTAATTCCTGTTGGATCGAGTGGCCTCAGAATAATTAAGAAGGGGGGGGGGCTGAATTAATTATTCCTAAACCTTTACTAATTAAAAATTACTCTTTTAAGGCTTTCACTAAATTGTTAATAGAATGAGGAGTAGAAGAGAAACTTAACAGAAAGTAAAAGCGAAAATTAAATGCACAGCAGAAAGTAAAAAAGTAGGGAAGAAGGAAACAAACACACAAGAGTTTTTATACTGGTTCGACAACAACCCGTGCCTACATCCAGTCCCCAAGCGACCTGTCGTCCTTGAGATTTATTTCAACCTTTTAAAAATCCTTTTACAAGCAAAGATCCACAAGGGATTTACCCTCCCTTGTTCTCTTTGAACCTAGTGGATGTACCCTCCACTAGAACTGATTCACAAGAGATGTACCCTCTCTTGTTCTCAGTCAAACCCAAGTAGATGTACCCTCTACTCGTACCACAAAGGATGTACCCTCCAATGTGTTGAGACAAAGATCTCAGGCAGTTAAACCTTTGATACTTTGTGAATGGGGATACAAAAGAATTCTCAAGCGGTTAGTCCTTTGAACACTTTTGTATTAGGGAATGGGAAGAATCAAAAGAATTCTCAGACTGTGTCGTTTTGAATTCTTTGACAAGGGAGAATGGAGACACAAAAGAATTCAGGCGGTTAGTCCTTCGTTCTTTTGGAAAAGGGAGAAGAGAGACCCAAAAAGAATTCAAGCGATTAGTCCTTGGTGAATTCTTTTTGGCAAAGGGAGAAGAGAATGAAAAGATGAATAGCACAAGTTTTCAAGGTTTAGAAAACCAGAAAACTTCAGAAAGTTTTTGGTACAAAGAAGAAGAAGAAGTTCAAAGAGATTCAAGGCTTGTAAAGGATTGTAATGAAATGATTGGAAAAGTATTCAAGATACTTGAAATGCAAAACAAATCCTTGCTTTTATAGACTCTTCATGTCTGGTCAAGACAACCATTTAGAAGAGTTATATCTTTTAGAAAAAACTTAAAACCAATTTGAAAAAGTCAAAAACCTTTTGATGAGTTACATCTTTTGATTTATTCAGAAACAGTCACTGGTAATCGATTACCAAATAAGTGTAATCGATTACACAAAGCTTTTATGTGAAAGGATGTGACTCTTCACATTTGAATTTGAATTTCAACGTTCAAAGGCACTGGTAATCGATTACCAAAACATTGTAATCGATTACAGCTTTTTGAAAATAATATAAAATGTTGTAAATTCAATTTGAAAACTTTTTCAAAACAATTTTGCTACTAGTAATCGATTACAACAATCTGGTAATCGATTACTAGAGAGTAAAAACTCTTTGGTAAAAGGTTTTGTCAAAAACTCATGTGCTATTCAAAGTTTTGAAAAACTTTTTAATACTAATCTTGATTGAGTCTTTTCTTCATTCTTGAATCTTGAATCTTGAGTCTTGAGTCTTGATCTTGATTCTTGAGATCTTGAACCTTGAATCTTGAATCTTGATTCTTGATTCTAGGCTTTCTTCTTGAGTCTTGAATTCTTCTGGATTATTTTCTTGAACTCTTGAATTATTCTTGATTCTCTTGAGTTGCTCTTTGATTGATCTTTGAGCTTTTTGTCATCACCTTTGTCATCATCTTTTGTTATCATGATTGTTATCATCAAAACACCTTTGAATCACCTTTGATTCACCATGAAGCTTTGCTTCTACAATCTCCCCCTTTTTGATGATGACAACTTCTGAAATCAAGAAACACACACACACTTTTTCCTAGTCGATCACTCTCATAAATTCTCCCCCTTTTTTTTTGAATTTATGCTTATCTTAAAATTAAATTGATTACTCATGTGAGTTCTTGATTTAATCCCATTTCTCTCCCCCTTTGGCATCAACAAAAAGCCAAAGTGCGTATCAAAATATAACTAAACATCCATACAATGTTCATGAAAAAATATCAACCAAATCATGAAGCAAGAAGCAAGAACCATAAAAACCATGAAGCAAACAACCATGAATAGATTAACTATAAAATCCATATAGTCAAATAACATACTTAATATTTGTTCAAACATATCATGCAAATAGGGAAATAGTAAATTGTTCAAATATCATAATAATATAGCCAAAATACAAGGCTGAAAATCAAAGTACTAATAATATTATAATATAAGTCTAAGATGATGGTGGCGGCGGTGGTGGAGGATCAAAGCTTGACCGAATGTAAGATACATCTTCTTCAACCTTTGTCATTCTTGACTCCATTTCATTGAAGCGCATATCCACTTGCAATTCCAAGGTATCAAACCTCTCACCAACAAAGGTTTGAAGACCATCAAACCTTTCCATAATCTTCGAAAGAAGAGATGAATCTTCTCCTTCATGTCCTTCTTCACCAACATTTCTAGCACCTTTCTTCACCCAAGAGCCATCATGCTCCTTTATGTAACCAAAGGATGCTATGACTGAAGCGCCTGTAAGGAATGATCTCATGATTGGAACATAAGGTTCAGAATCAAGAGGGATGTTGAAGTGTTGAAGGAAAAGGGTAACAAGATGAGGATAAGGCAATGGGGCATTCAATCGCAATGCCTTATGCATGCGATATCTAACAAGGTGTGCCCAATCAATTTGTAAACCTTTATGAAAGGCCCACATGACAATGAGATCTTCTTCAGAAACCTAAGCAAGGTTTGAAGATCTAGGGAGTAAGATGCGAGCAATAAGGTAATGGAAGATGCGGCTCTCAAAAGCCAATGAAACGGAAAGAAGTCTTCCGGTCATATCCGCTTGGTTGGTGCAAACCAACCGGCGGGCATCATGCACAGAGAAATCAAATTTCCATTCATCAATCAGTGCACCCTCAAAAGGTACACCTTCACTAGGCAATTTTGTTAAGTCATAAAATAGGGATTGGTCAATGACCATCTTAATCCCATAAACTTCAGACATTAGGGTACCTTCATGGATCTCTAAATTAGAATAGAAAGCTTTGACTAATTCAGAATAGACAGGTAATTTCAGAGACATGAATGGAATAAGATTGGAGTTTTCAAATGCTTGGAAGCATTCAAAATTATCATTTGAGAAGAACTCCATATCAATGAATTTTGGGTCTACAATGGAATGAGAGGAAAAGAGGTTTGTGGACCATATACGCTGTTCCTCTGATGAGAATAATGATCCAAAGGGAATGGAGAGAGGAATTGGGGCTTCTTGTGACCCTGAATGCCGCTGACTTCGACTCGAGGTTCCTTTTCGCTTTTTCGATGGTTCTGCCATTTGAGGAGTTTTTTCGGGATTTCAATTGGTTCAAATGAAAGAGATTGAAAAAAAATGAAGTTTGGGCTTTGCGGGGAGTGATTTGGACAAGAATTGAGTGAGATATGGCTGGAAGAAAAATTGGGGGCGAGGGTTTTCGAGAGAGAGAAAGGTTGCATGTTTCAGAATTTGAAATTTGAATATATAGGTGCAGGGACGTGTTGTAATCAATTACACAAATATGGTAATCGATTACCAGAGAGCAACTTTGCAAGAAATAACTGCTTGTAATCGATTACACTATTATAGTAATCGATTACCAGTGGTTATTTTAGCCAGAAAACAAAAACAGAAGGCTTTCTAGGAGAGAAGAAGTTTTGAGTTACTATCAAAGTATTTTTTATGAAAACTATATTTGAAAATACTTTATGAATAATTTTCAATCATGTAATTTACATATCATGTCATGCAAAAATATTTAAAACATGAAGATAATCAATTTTATCAAAAAACAATCAAAACACAAGTATGAAGAATATTGATTTTACTTAAATATATGAATGAATATTTCATGCAAATAAAATGAAATCAATCAAGCAAATATACTCATGATTTCAAACAATCAAAAGACAAACAAATAAAGAATTGTTAGTCATCATAATCAAATTGTTTGAATAAAAATTTCAACTTTAAGAGAAATTTTAATAAGATAATGGTTTTGACATTACCTTTTTCAGGATTGAAGTGTCTAGATCTTCAAATATGAGGATCATGCTTTTTCTCCTTGTTTTTCATCATTGAGAGATGTTCTCGTCACTTTCATAATCTTTGGTTAGAAGATTAACCTCCTTTTCTGAACCATCGGATGAATCATTGTCATCCCATGCAATGTATGCTTTCTTAGTTCTTCTTTTGTCAAATCTTTTCTTTTCACTTTTATCCGACCATTCTTCATTTGACGGACAGTTGGCCTTGATGTGACCAATTTGGTTGCATTTGTAGCACCTAAGGACTTGAGAATCATCTTGTGATTTTCTTCCATTATTGAAATTCTGACGCCTGTCAATTCTTCTTTTCTTGATGAATTTCTGAAATTTCTTAACAAAGAAAGAAAACTCTTCTTCATCATCTGAATCTTCTTCTTCGTTTTCTTCTTGTATTTAAGATGAGGCTTTAAGGGCTATGCTTCTCTCCTTTTTGTCATTTTCTTCATTCTGATTAAGGCGTTGAAGTTCCATCTCGTGTTCCTGCAATTTACCAAATAAAGTGGCAAGAGACATGGAAGAGAGATCTTTGCTTTTAGAAATAGCAGTTACCTTGGGCTGCCATTCCCTACTTAAACATCTTAAGACTTTATTAATTAAATCTTCATTGGGAAAGATTTTTCCTAAAGATGCAAGATGGTTTACTATATGTGTAAATCTCTTTTGCAAACTATGGATATTTTCATTTGGGTTCATCCTAAATAATTCATATTCATGGGTAAGGGTATTTATTCTAGACCTTTTTACATCTGTGGTTCCTTCATGGGTTAACTGAAGAGTATCCCACATATCCTTGGCATTAGTACAATTTGACACTCTAAAGTACTCATCTATCCCTAGGGCTGAAGTGATGATATTTTTGGCTTTGAGATCATACTGGATTTTCTCCTATCTTCTTCTGTCCACTGATCTCTAGGTTTTTGGTTTGTAGTGCTTGTGGTTACATCTACTATAATAGGTATATGTGGTCCTAATTCTATTGCTTCCCATATATTTAGATCTATGGCTTCAATAAATATCTGCATGCGGGTTTTCCAATAATGGTAACCCTCACCATTGAAAATGGGTGGTCTGTGAATGGAATTTCCTTCAGGAAACAAGGGATTTGAGGAGGCCATTCTACAAGAAACCTGCTCTGATACCACTTGTTGGATCGAGTGGCCTCAGAATAATTAAGAAAGAGGGGTTGAATTAATTATTCCTAAACCTTTACTAATTAAAAATTACTCTTTTAAGGCTTTTACTAAATTGTTAAGAGAATGAGGAGTAGAAGAGAAACTTAACAGAAAGTAAAATCGGAAATTAAATGCACAGTAGAAACTAAAAAAGTAGGGAAGAAGGAAACAAACACACAAGAGTTTTTATACTGGTTCGGCAACAACCCGTGCCTACATCCAGTCCCCAAGCGACCAACGGTCCTTGAGATTTCTTTCAACCTTGTAAAAATCCTTTTACAAGCAAAGATCCACAAAGGATGTACCCTCCCTTGTTCTCTTTGAACCTAGTGGATGTACCATCCACTAAAACTGATCCACAAGAGATGTACCCTCTCTTGTTCTAAGTCAAACCCAAGTAGATGTACCCTCTACTCGTACCACAAAGGATGTACCCTCCAATGTGTTGAGACAAAGATCTCAGGCTGTTAAACCTTTGATACTTTGTGAATGGGGATACAAAAGAATTCTCAAGCGGTTAGTCCTTTTGAACACTTTTGTATTAGGGAAAGGGAAGAATCAAAAGAATTCTCAGACTGTGTCGTTTTGAATTCTTTGACAAGGGAGAAGGGAGACACAAAAGAATTCAGGCGGTTAGTCCTTCGTTCTTTTGGAAAAGGGATAAGAGAGACACAAAAAGAATTCAGGCGGTTAGTCCTTGGCAAATTCTTTTTGGCAAAGGGAGAAGAGAATGACAAGATGAATAGCACAAGTTTTCAAGGTTTAGAAAACCAGAAAACTTCAGAAAGTTTTTGGTACAAAGAAGAAGAAGAAGTTCAAAGAGATTCAAGGCTTGTAAAGGATTGTAATGAAATGATTGGAAAAGTATTCAAGATACTTGAAATGCAAAACATAGCCTTGCTTTTATAGACTCTTCATATCTGGTCAAGACAACCATTTAGAATAGTTATATCTTTTAGAAAAAATTTAAAACCAATTTGAAAAAGTCAAAAACCTTTTGAAGAGTTACATCTTTTGATTTATTCAGAAATAGTCACTGGTAATCGATTACCAAATAAGTGTAATCGATTACACAAAGCTTTTATGTGAAAGGATGTGACTCTTCACATTTGAATTTGAATTTCAACGTTCAAAGGCACTGGTAATCGATTACCAAAACATTGTAATCGATTACAGCTTTTTGAAAATAATATAAAATGTTGTAAATTCAATTTGAAAACTTTTTCAAAACAATTTTGCTACTAGTAATCGATTACAACAATCTGGTAATCGATTACTAGAGAGTAAAAACTCTTTGGTAAAAGGTTTTGTCAAAAACTCACGTGCTATTCAAAGATTTCAAAAACTTTTTAATACTTATCTTGATTGAGTCTTTTCTTCATTCTTGAATATTGAGTCTTGAATCTTGATCTTGATTCTTGAGATCTTGAACCTTGAATCTTGATTCTTGATTCTAGGCTTTCTTCTCGAGTCTTGAATTCTTCTTGATTCTTTTCTTGAACTCTCGAATTATTCTTGATTCACTTGAGTTGTTCTTTGATTGATCTTTGAGCTTTTTGTCATCACCTTTGTCATCATCTTTTGTTGTCATCAAAACACCTTTGAATCACCTTTGATTCACCATGAAGCTTTGCTTCTACAATTCCCATACATCATCTCTTTCTTTTCAGATTTCTTTCTTCATTTTGAGTATCTTCCAAAGTATCTGCAATATCATCAACAAACTCCTTTCTTGGGGAGGTAATATTAGTTTCATCAAAAGTAACATGTATTGATTCCTCAATTGTCATAATTCTTTTGTTGTATATTCTAAATGCTTTACTATGTAAGGAATACCCAAGGAAGATACCCTCATCAGCCTTGGCATCAAACTTTCCTAGACTTTCTTTACCATTGTTTAGAACAAAACATTTACATCCAAAAACATGTAAATGTGCAATGTTTGGTTTTCTATTGTTGAAAAGTTCATATGGGGTTTTCTTAAGAATAGGTCTAATTAAGGCTCTGTTCATAATATAACATGCGGTGTTAACTGCTTCTGCCCAAAAGTATTTTGGAAGACGTGTGTCATTTAAAAGAGTTCTAGCAATTTCCTCTAGGGCTCTATTTTTTATTTCTACTACTCCATTTTGTTGGGGTGTCCTTGGTGCAGAAAAGTTATGTTCTATGCCATACTCATCACAAAACATTTCAAAATCATTGTTTTCAAATTCACCTCCATGATCACTTCTGATGGAGATAATTTTGAGATTCTTTTTGTTTTGAATGACTTTGGCAAGTCCTCTAAATGCATGAAATGCATCATTCTTATGAGTAAGAAATAAAGTCCAAGTATATCTAGAATAATCATCAACAATTACAAATGCATAGTAACTTCCACCAAAACTCATGACCCTAGATGGTCCAAACAAATGCATGTGTAATAATTGCAATGGTTGAGTGGTAGAAACAATATTTTTAGATTTAAAGGATACTTTTGTTTGTTTACCTTTTTGGCATGCATCACATAATTTATCTTTTTCAAATTTTAATCTAGGCAATCCAATAACTAGATCTTTTGAAATTAATCTATTTAGATGATCCATGTTAATATGAGCAATTCTCTTATGCCATAACCATGGATCACAATCTTTACTTAAAAAGCATCTATCATTTACAGATTTTTGTTTTAGATCAATCATGTAAACATTATTTTCTCTAAAACCTATATGTTCAATATCTTTGTCATGCTCATGCTTAATAATGCATTTTTCAGAATCAAAAGATACTTTATATCCTTTATCACATAATTGACTAACACTTAATAAACTATGCTTCAAATCTTCTACAAGCAACACATTTTCAATAGGAGTAGAAGAACTCGTACCTATTTTACCGACTCCAATAATTTTACCCTTGTTGTTGTCTCCGTATGTAACATGTCCACTTTTCTTGGAGGAAATAGTTGTGAATTTGGATACATCACCCGTCATGTGCTTGGAACATCCACTGTCTATGTACCATTTCTTCCTTACAGAATCTTCTTTGTTATTCTCATCAGATTTTGTCATGAGACGCAAGTTGACTTGGTCTTCATCATGATCTTTGAGTAACCTGTTCCTGAAAATACTTTTGAAAGACAAAGAATCTAAAGAGGCCATTAATCTTAAAGTGGTTAGACTTTCTACAAGAAACCTGCTCTGATACCACTTGTTGGATCGAGTGGCCTCAGAATAATTAAGAAGGGGGGTTGAATTAATTATTCCTAAACCTTTACTAATTAAAAATTTACTTTTCTAAGGCTTTTACTAAGTTGTTAAGAGAATAAGGAGTAGAAGAGAAACTTAACAACATAAGTAAAAGCCTTAGAAGAGTAATTTTTTAATTAGTAAAGGTTTAGGAATAATAAATTCAACCCCCCCTTCTTAATTATTCTGAGGCCACTCGATCCAACAAAGGGTGTTTCCCTTGCTCTTACGTATCCTTAGGTGCAATAGGGAATTCAGACCTATGTAGTTCTTTAAGTTTGAATGTTTATGTGTTAAATTGGATTTTTATGTTTTTGAACGATTCATTTTAATTGCGATCGAAAAAGTCGTTTAAGGTGTTGGACCTTGAAATGATGTTTTAAATTTTGAAAAGCGAAGAGAATCGTTAAGACGTTGGACCTTGAAACGATCTTTTCAATTTGAAAAGCAGAGAGAATCGTTAAGGCGTGGGACCCTTAAATGATCTCAAGTGATATTTGATAAAAAGAAATTAGTTATGAGTTGGTTTTATCTTGGTTTTGTTTATTAACTTTCAATTTTTTAAAAGACAACTTCACAACACTTAGTGATCGGTTAAGATTGAACTTTACAAAGAAAAATGAGATCACCGATGATAGATGGAGAAGATGAAAGTGCAATATAACAAGGGGGACCCCTAGGGGTACATAGATCACATTCAAAACTCAAAAACAAACTAACCGACGGTCGCACAAAGAACACAAAACAAGAAACAAAATAAGGAATGATCGCGGTCATGATTTGATAGCGCCTCGGCCTTGTTTCCTCTTCTTTCTTCTTCTTCTTTCTCTCTTCTCTCAATTCCCTCACCTTTTGGATCCTGGAACCTCCCCTCAGCTTCCTTAGCATGCCTATTTATAGGAAAATAAGCACTTGGGGGCAATGGTAGCTCACCCAGGCGAGCTGAGACTTACTTATGAAGTAATTGGCTTGTCCGGGCGAGCTGGTTCCTTCAGCTTGAAGTCTTTTGGTGGCCCAGGCTAGCCTGGGCGACCTAGGGTCCAGGAAACTCAAGGAAAAGACCATTTTGCCCCCATTTTTGGTATCTTTCGCATTCTTGATCAAAGCATTGAATGATCTTTCGTTTTGTGTGGTAACTGGTGTTGAACAACACAAGTCGACTAGCAAGGATCAAAAGATCAACCAACGATAGTCCCCAGATGAAATTAGGGTAAGACAACACCTAAGCACACTTAGTGAAGAATCTTGGACTTGATCTTGGATTAATGGGCTGAACCATAGCTAAAATTCACTAATCATAATTAGTGAAATTTTGGCTCCAAAATTTGGCTCCACAAATTCAATTTCACATTCAAGTGAAATTTGAATAGAAATTCAAATTTTCCTCCAATTTTGTGTGACACTTAGGCTATAAATAGAGGCCATGTGGGTGCATTTTTTTCAACTGATCATTTGAGAATTACACTTCAAAGTTCAGACCTCATTTGAGGCATAAAATTTCATGCTCCTTCTTTCCTTCTCCTTCCACTCATCTTCTCCTACCTTCAAGCTCTTATCCATGACTTCCTATGATGGTGAGCTTCTTCTTGATTCATCTTCTCGTTGAAGTGGTGTCTCCAATCATCTTTCATCCATCTCTATTCCACTGCCATTGATCTTCAAGAAGCAAAGGACTCCATTGATGAAGCAGATCCAAGGCCTACAAGCTCCACATGGAGCTACGTCACTACTACTTCACCTTTCTCTAGTGAAAGTGAAGAAGCAAAATGGGAAGAATATAGAGAAGAAATGTACCCCCAAGAAGAAGGACAACCTTTAATGGTTAAGGAGAAGTCTAAGGAGGTAAGTGTCTCCTCCAAGAGGTTAGCTAAGAAGGAAAGTCATTTTGTAATAAAGACAAACATTAAAGAAACTTCCCCTCTTAGACAACCTCTACATCTTCTCCTTTGTAAAAAGATACTTGTTAGTACTGCTACACCTCTTGGGCTTGAGGTTATTCCTCAAATAAAGGAGTTATTGGATAAGGGTTTTGTTCATAAAAGCTTAAATCCTTGTGCTTTGTTGGTGTCCAAAATAGGTATTATTAGGCACCAAATCCCTAAAATAGGTGATATGACGAATGTGTTGAGTGGTGCAACCATCTTTTCTAAAATCACTTATGCACCCAACATCCTTATGATTCATGTACATAGGGACTCATTAGGTAGTTTTGTTCTTATTTTTGGTTTCAATACAAACCTAGGTGCTCATATGGGACACCTTAGGTTTGTCGTACTTTTTTGTAGGAGTAATCAACATGAAAATAAAGGAAAAGGTATGTTTTATTGCATTACTTTCCTTAATTTTTTAAATAGTAATCAAGGGGTTCCTGATGTATCATTATTTTCTCCTATTTCTTAACCCTTTTTGTCACCATTTTAATTAATGATTAGCCTTAATTGTCAAATTAATTATGCAGTTTTATCATTTGGGCCTACTTGACTAATTTTTTGTTTTTAATTTAATTTCAGGAGAATTATAAGCAATTGGGCTTGAATCCGGAATTGGGCTTGGACTTGAAGATAACATACAATTTTATTCTATCAAATCTTATCTTATCCAGATTTTATTTCATCTAGATTTTATTTCGTCCAAATTTTATTTCATCCAATCTTATCTTATTTTGTCCAGATTTTATTTTATTTCGTTTATGGGCTTGGACTTAAAATAGATTTGTAAGCTTTGGGGTTGAGGACCTATATAACAGCACCAGGGTTTTAGTTTTTAGAGTTTTCTGGAAAGGAGAATAATTTTAGGGTTTCGCAATTCCAGTTTTTATTACTGTTCATGCACACTGTTCACGTAGAATAAAATTCGTTTTCTGTAATTTCGTTTCTGCTTCAATCTACAATTTCATTTTCTACTGATTAATGGAAGGCTAAGTCTCCAGCGTTGTTTTCTCTTGAGGATCAAGCACAACTCTCTTTGAGGTTTTGTTATTACTATTGAATTATGATCAGTTTTTCCTCTTCACCAGTTACTCTGTATTTGTTGCTATTAATCCATGCATGCTTAGTGCTTGATTAATTGTCTCTATGCTTAATTTACGTTCATGCTTAATGATCAGTTTCGTTCATGATTAATTGGTGTATGTGTTGCTTAATCACATAATGACAGCCTTATGTTAATTTTCACTTAGTAATTTAATTCAGGGTTGGATGAAATGGTTGAATTGATTAAGGATAAATTCTCGTAACCTAGGATAAGAGACTTGCTTGTGAATCAAGGGGAAACAACATGTTTTAATTCTATTATTTTCTAATTCAAATTTTCTTGCTGTTTAATTTACAAAAACAAACAACCCCCCAATTCGTTACTGTTTTATCACTATCTATTATGAACGTTGGTTGACCATTGCTCGTTGGGAGACGACCTAGGATCACTTCCTAGATACTGTATTTTTAATGCAAAGAGGCTTTTAATGTGTGATGCATCCAATTATGCGTTGGGGGCTGTCCTTGCTCAAAAGATTGATAAGTTGCGTCGGGTGATCTACTACGCTTCCAGAACTTTGGATGCTGCTCAAGCAAATTACACTACCACAGAGAAGGAGCTATTAGCAATAGTTTTTGCTCTTGAGAAATTTCGTTCATATTTACTTGGTAGTCGTGTTATTGTTTATACTAACCATGCAGCTCTGAAGTACCTGTTGAAGAAGGTTGAATCAAAGCCTAGATTGATCAAATGGATGCTTTGGCTCCAAGAGTTTGATTTGGAGATCCGTGATTGGAGCGGTGCACAGAACCTCTTGGCTGACCATTTGAGTAGGATTGAGCGCGTGTTTGAGGACTCACCCATTCGGGATGATTTTACGGATGACCATTTGTACATTCTGTATAGTATTTCTGATTCCTTCCTCATTCCCTGGTTTGCTAATATTGTGAATTATTTGGTTGCTTTTGTTTTTCCTCCCTTAGCATCTAAAGATCAAAATGATAAAATTAAGAGCGATGCTAAGCATTATATTTGGGATGACCCCTATTTTGTGGAAGTTGTGCAGTGACCAGGTTATTAGGAGATGCATTCCAGACCATGAGATTGACTCAGTCCTGCAATTCTGTCATTCTTCTGCACATGGTGGCCATCTTGGCATACAGAGGACAGCTCGCAAGGTGCTTGACTGTGGTTTCTATTGGACCACCATCTTTAAGGATGCGTGGAGAATCTGTAGCACTTGTGAGCCTTGTCAGAGAGCAGGCGGCTCACTTTCATGGAGACAGCAAACGCCTCAACAACCCATGTTTTTTTGTGAGGTGTTTGATGTCTGGGGTATAGATTTTATGGGGCCTTTCCCTGTCTCTTTTGGTTTTGTTTATATTCTCCTTGCTATTGATTATGTTTCAAAATGGGTGGAAGCCAAAGCCGCCAGAACTAACGATGCTAAGGTTGTTGTGGATTTTGTTAGATCTAATCTGTTTTGCAGGTTTGGAGTCACTAGAGCCATCGTTAGTGATCAAGACACCCATTTTTGTAACAGATCCATGTATGCCTTGCTCAAAAAGTATGGGGTCGTGCACAAAATTTCCACACCTTACCACCCCCAAACTAATGAGCAGGCTGAGATTTCAAACAGGGAGATATAAAGGATCTTAGAGAAGATTGTGCAGCCGAACATAAAGGATTGGGGCACCAGGCTGGATGATGCTCTTTGGGCACATAGGACAGCCTACAAAGCACCCATAGGAATGTCGCCTTATCGGGTTGTCTTTGGCAAGGCATGCCATCTTCCTGTAGAGATAGAGCACAACGCCTACTGGGCTGTAAAGACCTGCAACTTCTCTACTGATCAGGCTGGAGAGGAAAGGAAGTTGCAACTAAGTGAGCTAGATGAGATCCGTTTAGAAGCCTATGAGAATTCCAAATTCTACAAGGAAAAGACCAAGAAGTCAAAAGTGAATCCACAGATAAGAGCTTCAAGGTCAATGGACACCAGCTGAAACCATTCCTCACAAATCCTTCCTTAGTGGATGTAATGGTGGAGGAGACCTCCTTACTTCACCCTACTTCTCTTCTGCCATGACTTAGGGAGTTTTTTTTTTCTGTCTCCTTCTTTACTTTTATTGCACTTGTCCAATTTTATTGATTGTTTTGATTGCTCTTGATCTTGTGATTGTGCTACATTGAGGACAATGTGTTGCTTAAGTGTGGGGGGGGGGGGGAGATTGTTCTTTAATTTTGTTGATTTTGTTGGGTATTCTAGATTAATTTTGTTGGGTTTTCTAGCTTAATTCTTTTAGGTTTTCTAGGTTAATTTTGTTATTTTGGTTTTATGTTTTATGTACAACATTGCATGTTTCTCTTTGAATTATAGGTTATGTATAGGTAATGGGTAATTGCTTTTGAAATAGGAGTTTCTTGGCATTTTGTGAATTGAAATCCTTGTTTTTCTCTGCATGTCAAGTTAGTTTTGAAAGTTTGAATTGGAAGTGATAGATTTACCCTTAGTGAGAATTTGAGCCATCATCATCTATTTTATTCGGTGTGTTTTGCCCCATTGATTGTTTGCACAATAGCCTTGGCTTGACTCTTGTTGATACTTCTTGCTTCACATGCATGTTGGGAGATGATTTAGGCATCTTGATCTTATAAGCCTCTAGCCAAATGAGCCTACCTTGAATTAATTCCTTTGATAGCCCCTTTGAGCCTATGTTCCTCTTTCTTTGTTTTGAAGCTCATTACTGATCGAGGCCGTACCCGAATCAAATAAACATTAAAATGTAGTAACTAGGAAGTGATCCTAGGTCGTTTCCCAACGAGCAGTGACAAGCCAAATGTTCATAATATACTTGCAGTAACAGTAACAGTAACGATGCGGGGGGGGGGGGGGGGGGTTGTTTGCTTTTGTAAATTAAACAGCGAATATATGTGAATTAGAAAATATCAGAATTAAAACACGTTGCTTCCCCTTGATTCACAAGCAAGTCTCTTATCCTAGGTTACGAGAGTTTATCCTTTATCAGTTTAACCACTTAATCCAACCCTAAATTAAATTACTAAGCGAAATTCAACATAAGGCATTCATTATGTGATTAAGCATCACATACACCAATTACTCATAAACGATCATTAAGCATGAACGTAAATTAAGCGCAGAGACAATTAATCAAGCACTAAGCATGAGTGAATTAAAAGCAACAAATTCAAAGTAATTAGTGAAGAGGAAAAACTAAACAGAATTTAACAGTAATAATAGAACCTCAAAGAGAACTGTGCTTGATCCTCAAGGGAAAACAACGCTGCGGACTTAGCCTTCCATTAATCAAATAGAGAATGAAATTTTATTGATAAAACTAAAAGTCTGAACTGGAATTGTAAAAAAACGAAAATAAAAGAGAAAGAGAAGAGAGACTAAAACTAAAAACGAAAATAGGAGAGAGAAGAAGAGAGAGAGAGAGAGAGTCTCCCGCGAGGGAGAGAGGGAGCCCCCTAAACTAGAACCTTGGTGCTGTTATATAGTTTTTTCAGCCCCAAAGCTTACAAATATGTTTTAAATCCAAGCCCATAAGTAAAATCAAATCAAATCTAGATAAGATAAGATAAGATAAGATCTAGATGAAATAATATCTAGATGAGATCAAATCTAAATAATATCTAGATAAGATAAGATCTAATTTTATAGAATAAATTAGTCTGCCCTCTTCAAGTCCAAGCCCAATTCTAGATTCAAGCCCAATGCTTCATTAATTCCTGAAATTAGATTAAAAACATCAAATTAGCTGAATGGGCCCAAATAATAAAACTGCCTAATTAATTGACAATTAAGACCAATCAATAATTAAAATGGTGCAAAAAGGGTTTAGAAAATAGAATAAAACGATGGCACATCAAAACCCCCCATACTTAGCCTTTTGCACTCCTGGGCAAAATGAAACAAAGAACAAAATCCAAGGATATCAGAGGGAGACAAACAAAAACATTCACATATTTCTCAATGAACATCAAGGAATAAAAGGAATGGGTAACATCTAACATAAGGAGATCCAAAAAGTCAAGACATTCATGAAAATCATCCAAGCAACCCAATCATGGCAAAATAGTTAATCAGCTCAAGAATGAAAAGTGATAAAGCCTCACAAGATATACACTCTATCTCTCAAGTGTCTAGGCTACTATTTACCCTCAAAGCACCCATGAAAGCAAACACCACATAAACTTGGCAAGATTCTAAAATTGACAATCAACCCATAAACACAAGCACATGAGGATCAAAAGGTCTTTTAAGGTTGTAATGGGGCCAAGGATAAGGTATGGAGAAATATGGAATAAGTGGCTAAATCCCAAAGGAATAGAGGAGCAAAGGGGAATAAGTGCATATTAAGAAAAAAAATAAGAAAATAAAAAGAAGTAAAGATAAAAATTAAACATGAAGAGTAGAACCAAGAGTTTCATCATTCTTGTGCCATTTAAGATCTTATTCACTCAACTTTATTGCTTTTCTTTTTTTTTTTCTTTTTTTTTTCAAAATTTTTTTTTTTTTTGCCTTTGAGAAACAACATTTCATTCAGCATGTCCAACATTTAACCAATATACAATGTACATCAAGTATGGCCCAAAATACATCATGAAGCATAGTCAACAAAACAAGTTGTCCAATGAAACAAAAACCCCCCACACTTATTCCCAAAACAATTCCAAAGCTCCAAAATTCCTTAAGGATATGGTAATATCATGGTTTTTCACTTAAGGCTTGTAGTGAGCTTCAAAACAAGGAAAGGGAAACAAGGCTCAAAAGGGCTATCAAAGGAATTAATTCAAGGTAAGTCCATTTGGCTAGAAGCTTATAAGAACAAAATTGCCTTAATCATTTCCAAATATGCATGTGAATTAGGACGCATCAACAAGAATCAAGCCAAGGCTATTGTGCAAGCAATCAATGGGGCAAAACACACCAAATGATTATAATGATGGATGGCTCAAATTCTCACAAAGGTAAAATCATCACTTTCAAATTGAGCTTTAAAAACTATCATGACATGTAGAGAAGAATCAAGGATTTCAAGTCACAAAATGTCAAGAACTTTTATTTTCAAAACAATTACCCATTTCTTGAACATATCCTATAATTCAAAGAAAAACATGCAAAGTCGTACGTGCACATGAAATTGACCCAAAATATTAAACTGAAAATCCGACGAAACTAACAACATTAACAAATTAACACAACTAACAAAACAAGCAAAACCAAAGAACACTCCCCCCCCCCCCATACTTAAACAACACATTGTCCTCAATGTAGCACAATTAAAAGATTAAAAACAATTAAATCATCAAAGAGAATCGGACAAGTGTAATAAAAGCAAAGAAGGAGATAGGAAAAGAAAAACTCCCTAAGTCATGGTGGAGGAAGAGTAGGGTGGAGTAAGGAAGTCTCTTCCACCACTACGTCCACTAAAGAAGGGTTCGTGAGGAATGGCTTAAGTCGATGTCCGTTGACCTTGAAGCTCTTGTTTGTGGAGTCGCTTTTGATCTCAACTGTACCATAAGGAAAAACATTAGTAACAACAAAAGGACCAATCCACTTAGACCTCAACTTACCACTCATGAGTCCAAGCCTAGAATTATACAATAACACTTTTTGCCCAACCATGAAGTCTTTTTTAACTATCATGCTATCATGGAACTTCTTGGTCTTTTCTTTGTAGAACTTGGCATTCTCGTAGGCGTCTAGGCGGATTTCATCTAACTCACTCAGTTGCAACTTCCTTTCCTCGCCAGCTTGATCCATAGAGAAGTTGCAAGTCTTCACTGCCCAGTATGCTTTGTGCTCAATTTCCACTGGAAGATGACATGCCTTTCCAAAGACAACCCGATAAGGAGACATTCCTATGGGTGCTTTGTAGGCAGTCCGATGTGCCCAGAGAGAGTCATCAAGCCTGGTACTCCAATCTTTCCTGCTTGGCTGCACAATCTTCACAGCAAAACACCCAAGACTGAAACAGGGACTTTGTTTGTATTTAGATTAATGCAAACCCAATTTAAAAGCAAGAGATAAGAATTTAAAATAGGAGATAGAAGATAAGGTAAAGAAAAGATAAGATATTTAAAGATAAAATTCGAAGATAAAAGATTGAAAGATCAAAATAGAAGATAAAGATAATAGATAAGATAAGATAAAAAATTTAAAGATAAGATATGATAAAATATTTAAATTGCGATAAAGATAACTACTTCTAAGAAATTCAAATAAATAAGATCTAAATCTACTAAATCTAAATACTTACTCCTAAAACCCAACAGTAAAAAAATAAGGAATAACTACTTCTAAGGAAGACCGACAATGAAAATAAGGACTAAAATCTATATATTAAAATCGCTAAAACCTGACAAGTCTAATTAGCCTAGATATATGGATTCTGGATTTGTCTGTTATCAATACCAGTGAACTAATCAACACTAACACACATACTAACAATTAAACATAAAACACGAAAGGATTAAACACACAACAATAGCTAGCTATTATGAACCTTTGGACACTGCTCCCCGGCAACGGCGCCAAATTTGATCGAGGCCGTACCCGAATCAAATAAACATTAAAATGTAGTAACTAGGAAGTGATCCTAGGTCGTTTCCCAACGAGCAGTGACAAGCCAAATGTTCATAATATACTTGCAGTAACAGTAACAGTAACGATGGGGGGGGGGGGTTGTTTGCTTTTGTAATTTAAACAGCGAATATATGTGAATTAGAAAATATCAGAATTAAAACACATTGCTTCCCCTTGATTCACAAGCAAGTCTCTTATCCTAGGTTACGAGAGTTTATCCTTTATCAGTTTAACCACTTAATCCAACCCTAAATTAAATTACTAAGCGAAATTCAACATAAGGCATTCATTATGTGATTAAGCATCACATACACCAATTACTCATAAACGATCATTAAGCATGAACGTAAATTAAGCGCAGAGACAATTAATCAAGCACTAAGCATGCGTGAATTAAAAGCAACAAATTCAAAGTAATTAGTGAAGAGGAAAAACTAAACAGAATTTAACAGTAATAATAGAACCTCAAAGAGAACTGTGCTTGATCCTCAAGGGAAAACAACGCTGCGGACTTAGCCTTCCATTAATCAAATAGGGAATGAAATTTTATTGATAAAACTAAAAGTCTGAACTGGAATTGTAAAAAAACGAAAATAAAAGAGAAAGAGAAGAGAGACTAAAACTAAAAACGAAAATAGGAGAGAGAAGAAGAGAGAGAGAGAGAGAGTCTCCCGCGAGGGAGAGAGGGAGCCCACTAAACTAGAACCTTGGTGCTGTTATATAGTTTTTTCAGCCCCAAAGCTTACAAATATGTTTTAAATCCAAGCCCATAAGTAAAATCAAATCAAATCTAGATAAGATAAGATAAGATAAGATCTAGATGAAATAATATCTAGATGAGATCAAATCTAAATAATATCTAGATAAGATAAGATCTAATTTTATAGAATAAATTAGTCTGCCCTCTTCAAGTCCAAGCCCAATTCTAGATTCAAGCCCAATGCTTCATTAATTCCTGAAATTAGATTAAAAACATCAAATTAGCTGAATGGGCCCAAATAATAAAACTGCCTAATTAATTGACAATTAAGACCAATCAATAATTAAAATGGTGCAAAAAGGGTTTAGAAAATAGAAGAAAACGATGGCACATCAATTACAAGCCTTAAGTGAAAAACCATGATCTCACCCTACCCTTAAGGAATTTTGGAGCTTTGGAATTGCTTTGGGAATAAGTGTGGGGGGTATGTTTCATTGGATGATATGTTTTTTTTGGCCATGCTTGATGATGTATTTTGGCCATGCTTGATGTATATACATATATTGCCTAATTGTTGCTTTATTTTCAATTGCTTTCAATTACTATTGTTCACGTTAAAAAAAATAGAAAACAAATAGAAAAAGAATGAAGTTGAATACATGAGGTCTTGGTTTGAAGACTTGGAATGGTTTGAGGACTTGGTTGACTTTGTTTTGGGTTTACTTTTTATGCTTAATTTTTAATTTTGGTTTTGGGGTTTACTACTTTTTCTTAGTTCTCACTTATTCCCCATTGCTCCTTTATTCCTTTGCGTTTTAGCTACTTATCCCATACTTTCCTTTACCTTTACAACCTTAAAAGACCTTTTGATCCTCATATGCATGTGTTTGTGGTGTCGTTGTTAGTTTTAGAGTCTTGCCTGTTGGATCAAGTGGCCTCGGAATAATTAAGAAGGGAGGGGGGTTGAATTAATTATTAATGAACCTTTACTAATTAAGAATCTATCTTTCTTAATGTTACTAAATTCAATTAGGCTTTTACTATAATGTTAAGAAAGTAAAGAACATAAATAGAAACTTAACCAAAAGTAAAATCGATAATTAAAATGCATAGCGGAAATTAAAGAGTGTAGGGAAGAAGAAGACAAACACAAGAGTTTTATACTGGTTCGATAACAACCCGTACCTACATCCAGTCCCCAAGAGACCTATGGTCCTTGAGATTTCTTTTCAACCTTGTAAAAACCTTTACAAGCAAAGATCCACAAGGGATGTACCCTCTCTTGTTCTCAGTTACAACAACCCAAGTAGATGTACCCTCTACTTGTACCACAAAGGATGTACCCTCTAATGTGTTAAGACAAAGTTCTCAGGCGGTTAGTCCTTTCAAACTTTGTGAAGGGGAAACAAAAGATATTTCAAGTGGTTAGTCCTTTGAAATCTTTTGTTTAAGGGAAAGGGAAGAATCAAAAGAATTCTCAGACTGTGTCATTTTGAATTCTTTGAAAAGGGAGAAGGGAGACACAAAAGAATTCAGACGGTTAGTCCTTTGTTCTTTTGGAAAAGGGAGAAGAGAGACACAAAAAGAATTCAGGCGGTTAGTCCTTGCCGAATTCTTTTTGGCAAAGGGATAAGAGAATGAAAAAATATAACACACTTTTGTTTTCTGTGAAAGAGCAAGGTTTGGAAACCAGAAAACTTAGAAAGCTTTTGGCAAAGGAAGAAGAAGAAGAAGAAGTTCAAAAAGATGTTCAAAGAGATTCAAATGTTGTAAAAGTATATCTTAAAAGTTATATTAAGTACATAAAATGCAAGTCAAGGTCTTGCTTTTATAGACTCTTCATGTCTGGTCAAGAAAAACCATTGGAAGAGTTATAACCTTGAGAAAAACCTGAAAACCATTGGAAGAGTTACATCTCTTGATTTTTATTCAAAACTTGTCACTGGTAATCGATTACCATAACCATGTAATTGATTACACAAAGCATTTTATGAAAAGATGTGACTCTTCACAATTGAATTTGAATTTCAACATTCAGATACACTGGTAATCGATTACCAATATATTGTAATCGATTACACCATTTAAAAATCAATTGGAACATTGCAAATTCAGTTAAAAGCTTTTGAAATCAAACTTTGCCATTGGTAATCGATTACAGGAAACTGTTAATCAATTACAAAGAGTAAAAACTCTGGTAACTTGGAAAATTTTGAGAAAAACTCTTTTGAAAAACAAAACTGTGCTACGTTTGTTTTTTGAAAAATCTTTTCAATACTTCCCTTGTGAAGTCTTCTTGATTTCTTCTCTTTAATCTTGAATTCATCTTCTCTTGAATCTTGAAATCGAACTTCTCTTGATTCTTGAATCTTCTTGATTTCTTCTCATGAAACTTGAAATTAATCTTGATCTTGAACTTGTTGACTCAATCTTGAAATCATTCTTTGGGATTTTTGTCATCATCAAAACTACTTGAATCAACTTGATTCATCATCATGAAGCTTGCTTCTACATTGCCAAGTCTATGTGGTGTTTGTTTTGATGGGTGCTCTAAGAGTAAACAGTAGCCTAAACACTTGAGAGATAGAGTGCATATCTTATAAGGCTTTATCACTTTTCATTCTTGAGATAATTGACTATCTTGCCATGTTTGAGATGCTTGGATGATTTTCATGACTGTCTTGATTCTTTAACTCTCTACTTGTTGAATGTTGCCCATTCCTTTCATTCCTTGAGATTCATTGAGAAATATGTAATTGTTTTTGTGTTTGTTTGTTTCTCTTTAATGTCTCTGGATTTGTTCCTTTCTTTGCTTTTTGATTTTGCCCAGGAGTGCAAAAGGCTTAGTGTGGGGGGATTTGATGTGTCATTATTTTCTCTTATTTCTTAACCCTTTTTGTCACCATTTTAATTACTGATTAGCCTTAATTGTCAAATTAATTATGCAGTTTTATCATTTGGGCCTACTTGACTAATTTTGTGTTTTTAATTTAATTTCAGGAGAATTATAAGCAATTGGGCTTGAATCTGGAATTAGGCTTGGACTTGAAGAGAGCAGACAATTTTATTCTATCTAGATTTTATTTCATCTAGATTTTATTTCGTCCAGATTTTATTTCATCCAATCTTATCTTACCTTGTCCAGATTTTATTTTATTTCGTTTATGGGCTTGGACTTAAAATAGATTTGTAAGCTTTGGGGCTGAGGACCTATATAACAGCACCAGGGTTTTAGTTTTTAGAGTTTTTGGAGAGGAGAATAATTTTAGGGTTTTGCAATTCCAGTTTTTATTACTGTTCATGCACACTGTTCACGTAGAATAAAATTCGTTTTCTGCAATTGCGTTTCTGCTTCAATCTACAATTTCATTTTCTACTGATTAATGGAAGGCTAAGTCTCCAGCATTTTTTTCTCTTAAGGATCAAGCACAGCTCTCTTTGAGGTTTTGTTATTACTATTGAATTTTGATCAGTTTCTCCTTTTCACCAATTACTCTGTATTTGTTGCTATTAATCCATGCATGCTTAGTGCTTGATTAATTGTCTCTGCGCTTAATTTATGTTCATGCTTAATGATCAGTTTCGTTCATGATTAATTGGTGTATGTGTTGCTTAATCACATAATGACAACCTTATGTTAATTTTCGCTTAGTAATTTAATTTAGGGATGGATTAAGTGGTTGAATTGATTAAGGATAAATTCTCGTAACCTAGGATAAGAGACTTGCTTGTGAATCAAGGGGAAATAACATGTTTTAATTCTGTTATTTTCTAATTCAAATTTTCTTGCTGTTTAATTTACAAGAACAAACAACCCCAATTCGTTACTGTTTTATCACTATCTATTATAAACGTTGGTTGACCATTGCTCGTTGGGAGATGACCTAGGATCACTTCCTAGATATTGCATTTTTAATGTTTATTTGATTAGGGTACGACATCGATCAGTTCCCATAGACCCTAAGAGAATAAAGGTCATTCCTGAGTGTCCCACTGCCCACTCCACCAAGTATAAGGGGAATTTGGGGCTTCCGTGACTTAACAAACTTTTACAAAAGATTTGTTCCATATTTTTCTATACTTGTAGCACCACTCATTAAGTTGGTGACGAACCATGTTCCCTCATGGGAAGATGCCCAAGAAAGGGGTTTTCAGATCTTACCCTGCTCTAACATACCCAACACCACTAATATATATGTTTTCATTCTTTTTATAGGTGTTGAGGGAAGAAGCCTAGAGTTTCATGAACCTTTGGATTTGAGGTCAAATCCTTTTCAAGGGGGAGGGGATGATGCTATCCTACCCCCAAGGGTATTGGATAGAAGACTCCAAAAGGATTGGGCTAGTGCTGCTAAAGAAGGCCCTAGGGTTCTCATGAACCTCAGGGTTGATTTCTAAGCCCATGGGCCAAGGTTGGGTCCATTGTTCTTTGTAAATATTAGAATAGGTTTTCCTTCTTTTGGGCCTTGTATTTTAGCCATTCTAGTAGTAGAGGGTTTTAGCCTTGTATTTCAGGGCATTATGAGTAGTCTTTATAGTAGGGACTTTTTTGTATTTTCATGTATTTTGGCATGGGGTGAGCTTAGCTATTAGAGGGGTGTGTGTAGCTAAGCTCTAGCTTCTCAAGGAGGTGAGCTTAGCTATTAGAGGGTGTGTGTAGCTAAACTCTAGCTTCTCAAGGAAGCTTTCATTTAGTTAGTGACCTAGGCTATAAAAAGAAGCATGTGTAACACTTGTCATAACTTTGATGAATGTGAAACTTGTGAGACACACTTCAAGTTCAACTTCTCTCCCTCTTTTTCTCCTTCAATTTCGTGCCCCCCCCCCCCTCTCACTCTCTCATTCTCTTCCTCCATTGAAGCTTCCTCTCTAAGCTTTTTATCCAAGACACTCTCTTGGTGGTAAAGCTCTTCCTTCCATGGCTTATTCCCTAGTCGATTGCGCCGCCTCTCACCTCTTCTCCTTTATCTTCCACTGCAACTTCATGGTTGAAAATCACCATTGAAGGACCTCATTGAAGCTCAAAGATCCAGCCTCCATAAAAGCTTCTAAAAAAAGCTTCCATTATAACCAAAAATCAACAAAAAAACATTATTCAAGAGTAGATCTATAAAATTTGAACCATAGAAATGCAAGAACAAGTGTAGATCTTGTCATAACCTACCCTACGACAGGGGTGCGAAAGGCAAAAAGAAAATGTGTGTCTTCCAAAAAGAAAATGCGTGGCAGTCACCACCAATGTTTATATAAGGAAAATGTTAGAAAAAAACCAAAAAGTGGTCTGCAAATTTTGAAAATAAGGGTTCGGGAGGTGTTTACGCATGGGGAAGGTTTTAGCATCCCACGCGCCCGTCATAAGGGATGACAATCTTTAACCGAGTGTGCGTAACGTGACTTCAAAATTATGTATTTTTCCGTTTTATGTTTCTTTATTTCTTTGGGGTCAACAAGGGGGTGCCCTTGCTCCTACATATCCTCAGGTGCAATGAGAAATTTAGATCTACGTAGTTCTTTAAATTGAGAAAGTTTATGTGTTGAATTGGTTTTATGCTTTTGAAAGATTCATTTTAATTAACAAAAAAAAAGGTCATTAAGGCATTTGACCATGAACGATCTCAAGTGACCTTTGATGAAGAAAAATTCGGTTATGAGTTGGTTTTATTATGGTTTTGTTTATTAACTTTCAATCTCTTTGAAGACAACTTTACAAACAAAATGAGATTACCGATGATAGATGGAGAAGATGAATGTGCACATAATAACAAGGGGGACCCCTAAGGGTACATAGATCACATTCAATCCTTAAAAATAAAACTAACCGACCATCGCACAAAGAACACATAACAAGAAACGACGTATAGAATGATCACGATTGCGATTCGGTAGCGACTCAGCTTCATTTCCTCTTCTTCTCTCTTAATTTTCTCAATTCCCTCAAGTGCTGAACCTTCTTGATGTAAGCTCCATTGGAGCTTGTAGGCCTAGGATCTTCTTCATCAATGGATTCCTTTGCTTCTTGGAAGATGAATGGCAGCGGAATGGAGAAGGAAGAGAGAGAGGAGACGCCATTTCAAGGAGAAGATGAGTCTAGAAGAAGCTCACCACCATAGGAGGCCATGGATAAGAGTTTCGAGGAAGAAGGAGATGAATGAAGGGAGAGGAACAAAAGAGCATGAAATTTTGTTCTCTAAAAGAGTTCTGAAATTTGAAGTTTAATTTTGAAATGATGAAAGTTGAAAAAATGCACACATGTGGCCTCTATTTATAGCCTAAGTGTCACACAAAATTGGACGGAAATTTGAATTTCTATTCAAATTTCACTTAAATTTGAAATTGAATTTGTGGAGCCAAAATTTCACTAATTATGATTAGTGAATTTTAGTTATGGTTCAGCCCACTAATCCAAGATCAAGTCCAAGATTCTCCACTAAGTGTGCTTAGGTGTCATGAGGCATCTAAAGCATGAAGGACATGCACAAAGTATGACTATATGATGTGGCAATGGGGTGTAGCAAGCAAATGCTCACCTCCCCCTCTAAAATTTAATTGGATTGGGCTTCTCCCAATTCAATTAAATTTATTTCCAACCACACACATCAAATATTCACTTAATGCATGTGAAATTACAAAACTACCCTAAATACAAAAAACTAGTCTAGGTGCCCTAAAATACAAGGGCTGAAAAATCTTACATTTCTAGGATAGCTTACCTATATTATGGAGTCCTAAATACAAGGACAAAAAAATAATGAAATCCTAATCTAATATGTACAAAGATAAGTGGACCCCACCTTGGCCCATGGGCTCAAAAATATACCCTGAGGTTCATGAGAACCCTCGGGCCTTCTTCAACAGCTCTAGCCCAATCCTCTTGGAGCCTCTTGCTATGGTAACTGGTCCCTTCCTAGGGAGGATTGCATCACTTCCAACCCCTTAAACCCCCCCCCCTCATCATGGCTATTTATAGAGAAAAGGCCATTTTGAGGCGGTTGAAGCTTAGCCCTGAGTAATGAGCTCGCTCAAGCGAGCTGGGTTCTTAGCCATGAAGCTATTTCATCGCCTAGGCAAGCTAGATGCTAGCCTGGGCGAGCTGCGGTCTAGGAAAATAAAAAAAGACCCTTTTTCCCACTTCCTTGGTATCTTTTTGTATTCTTTATCAAAACACAAAATGATTCTTTGCTTCGTGCGATAACTGGTGTCGAACACCATAATTCAACTAGCGACAATCAAAATATCAGTGAATGATAGTCCTCGGACGAAATTAGGGTCAGACAGTTGCCCCTCTTTACTTATCTTTTATTGAAAATGAAAAGGTAAGTCAAGATAATGGCACTAATTTCATTTGAGGGATCTTGCTATTCAACTGAGCACCAGAGAAAACCAAGGAAGTGAAACCTGCAAAAAGCAAACGGATATTGACATGGAAGTATCGAAAGTATCAAGCAAAAGACGTCGTAGTCTTGTGCAATTGAATTGGAGACATTGAAGCCTTTGAAAATGTAAAAGACTGAAGGCATTGAAGTCTTTGAGAATGTAAAAGACTGAAGATTTGAAGTCTTTGAAAATGTAAAAGACTGAAGACATTGAAGTCTTTGAAAATGTAAAAGACTGAAGACATTGAAGACTTTGAAAATGTAAAAGACTAAAGACATTGAAGTCTTTGAAATGTAAAAGACTGAAGACATTGAAGTGTCACGACATCACGCTTCAGAACATGCAGTTTATATGTGTCCGTATGAACAGATTAAACAAGTAAATAACACAAGAGAATTGTTAACCCAGTTCGGTGCAACCTCACCTACATCTGGGGGCTACCAAGCCAGGGAGGAAATCCACTAAAATAGTGTTAGTTCAAGGTCTAACAGCCACTGTTTACAACCTTCTCACCTAACCACTACCCGTGCGATCTCTACCTAAGAGCCACTCTTAGATATGAGAAACCCCGCTCACTCCCTCTCAACCACACTCCCGTGTTTACAAATAAATCAAAGACACACCAGAGATCAACTCTGAACAAAAGAGATCAACTCTACACACTAGAGATCAACTCTACACACAAGAGATCAACTCTACACACTCAGGTCCAACACTTGATGTTAGGGTACCATCAAGGTGGCTCACAAAAGACTCAAGTCCTAAAACTCACAAAATAACTCTTCAATCCCGGACTTGGTACAGAACTCGTGCAGCCTCCATGATTATATAGCAATGTGCGTTTCTGGGCTGCAACTGCTTGTGCTGGAGGAGATCTATCATTCTTCCTGAAAATCTGCAGTTAAAGAACTAAAAGATACAGTTTGATCTTTTAGTTTTTATCTTTAATCTTTAATCCCTGAACGAACTCTTCTACTTTGAAATTCGAACTTTAATTATCTTTTAATTCGTTCCTAAAGATAGATCTTCTTATCTCTTACTAACTGCACAATAATCTGTTTAAAGATATAACAGATTCATATGTCCAGTATTATCGGGCCGGATGTCAGGACATCGTATCCGACATCGTGGATCCTGCAGTTTCACTTCTTCACTTGACTTTTATCTTGCATTGTACATTGTACAGCACCTCCAGTGTTTTCGGGCAGGATGTCCTGGACATTGTATCCGACATCGTGGATCCTGCAGCTTCAATGCTTTTAGCAATTCCAGTATTTTCGAGCAGGATGTCCTGGACATTGTATCCGACATCGTGAATCCTGCAGCTTCGATTCTTCATTTGACATTTCATCTTGCCTTGTGCATTGTGCAGCCCGATCTTATTCTTTGACATAACGTTGGACATCATGTGCAGCAACTCCAGCTTTCCTTCATTGTCTAAGTGCTTATGTTTTAACAAAATCTTAGCCAATCTTTTAAAGCTTAGTAAAGCTAAGCACTAACAATCTCCCCCTTTGGCAAATTTTGTCTAAAACATACTTAGACACTTCCTGAGCAGGTACGAGCAGTTATGCAAGTGGGATCAGCAACTTTCATTATCAGAGTAATCAAGCACAGCGGAAATTCTTCAAGTTGCAAATCTACAAGTCTTCTCCAGGATGTCAAGACATCTCACGTGACATCAGCTTTCTGCTTCTGCTCCCCCTGTCTTCATGCTTACTGCAGCATCTTCTATCAGCTACTAGTCTTTCCAGGATGTCAAGACATCTCTTGTGACATCACCATTCGGCTCCCCCTGTCTCCATGCTCTTACTGCAGCATCTTCTATCAGCTAGTAGCTTACACCAGTCATCAGCAGCAGTAGTCTCCCCCTCAAAATCATATTCATACAACTCCCCCTCAGAATCATGAATCATGCATACATCGTATCCTACTGCCATACATCATATTGCATACATAGTATCCTACTACTCAAAATTATGCATAATAGCAAGCATAATACTATTACTCCCCCTTTTTAGACAGAATTTGACAAAAGTAGAATGCATGAACTTAAGGTGCAAATATTACAGACCAATAACTAGTAATTGTTCAAGGGACATGCCCCTTTAGCTAGTAAAAGTAAAAAAATATAAAGGTCTGATGATCATGGGGTGGCTTCAGAATCATCATCATCGGATTCTGTATCCTCTGCTGCATCTTCGTCATCGGCTTCTTCTTCTTCTTCCTCAGCTTCTTCTTCTTCTTGCTCAGCTGCTTCTTCTTCCTCGGCTGCTTCACCATCATCAATGCCACTTTCTGAGAGCCTTTTGATCAGCACCTGAAGCAGCAGCTTTCCCTGATGTCGAGACAATGTCTGGGACATGTGTCCCCTCAAACAGTTTGTAATGCAGGGATAAAGGAGATTCTCTCTTCATCACAGAGTCAGTGTAGTTTAAAATATTTGGATGTTGACTCAACATAATGCCACACAATACAGTTGGGAAGGCAATGGGTAATTTGACAGCAAACGATTCTGAATGCTTAACAGTTTGATCAAAAATATAGTTTCCAAAATTAAATTTGGACTTGGTTCCAACAGCATACAGAAATTTACCCAAACCTGTGGCAACAGTGGAAGTATGATTGGTGGGTACCCAGTTTGCAGCGCCAATCCTATGCAGAATTGCATACTTCACACTTAGCTTTCCTGCAGAAAGCTTCCCTTTCTTTGGCCAATGCTGGACTCGTTTGGCAGTGATTTCCTTGGCAATTTGATGCTCAGAAACATCAATATCCACCACTCCTTCAGTAGGTCTGCCCAGATATTTGTTGATCACAGCAGGGGAGAATCTAACACACTTTCCTCTAACGAACACTTTCTGATAATCATCACTTTTTCTGTTTGTTATGTCAGAGGGAATGTTGACAATGAATTCCCTGACTAGGCTTTCATAACAGTCTCCCAGCTTGGTGACAGTCTTCAGCAGTCCAGCAGCCTTGATGAGGTCCATGGTCTCCTTGCAATCCAAGGCAGCTCTTCCCAGTTCTCTTTCCAAGGCAAGTCTCCGTTGATACACGAATTTCCACCTTTCAGCATTGCCAATGGAGTGGAAAGAGATGTTGTCCAATGGTGCATCAGGAACATTTCCAGGCACCTTTCTCCCAGATTTCTTGGCCTTCTTTGATGTCGAGACATCTAGTTCGACATCATCATCAGAATCAGATGAGGAAATTTCTTTCCTCTTCTTGGAGGGGATTGCAACTTTGCTCCTTCTGGATGTGGTAGGAGTGATTGGAGTGCTCTTCTTCTGGGCCATAGTCTTGATTCGTCCAGACCTCTTAATGGGAGTTTTTCCTTTTCTGCTTTGTAGTCTTTCCGCAATGCCAGGTGCCAATTTGTTGGCAATGGGTTCCTCATCAGATTCTACCTCTTCTAGGTCAATGAGGTCACCTGGAGCAGGTTCTGGTGCCCGTGGTGCAGGGGTCTTCTCTGAGGCTTGATCTTCTTCTTCTGTTGATTCCTCTTCACTGGGTGAAGAGAGTACTTCAGCATTTGGGGCGGAAGATGTTGGAACATCTTTCTCAACATCAGGCACAGAAACATTCGGGGTGGAAGATGTTGGGACATCTTCATCAGCATCAGGAACAGCAACATCTGGGGTGGAGGATGTTGGAACATCTTTCTCAGCATCAGGAACAGAGGCGTCTTTCAAAATGCTACTCACAATACTGCGGATTTTCTTGTCCATCTCCGTGTCTACTTCCCTAGGACTTGTTGCAAGGCTAGGGTTTTCAGCAATCTTCACTCCCTGTTGTCTTCTGGGAACCAGTTTCTCAGGGACAGAAGCTTGACCAGGAATTATTTGTATGGGTTGGATGTTGAATTCTGGTTGTTCCTGGTGCGGAGATGATGGTACAGAGGGTGAACCAGGAGCTGAAGTTTCTTTTGGTGAGGTAGCCATGGCAAAGCAGAGCGTTTGGAATGATTTCGTAAATTTCTGAGAGCTGTTGGGGAATGCAGAAAACGAGATTAACACGAAAATATAAGTTTGAATGAGGAATGTAGAGGGACGTGTGAAGCAACGGTCGAATTTGCTTTGGTTCAGTAGTGAACGTGCTATTAATGTTAAGTGATTCGTTTGGGCACGTTCAGATATCAGTAGTTGCTACAATTCCTCTAGCAGACAAATGCCCAGCTTGCCCCTCAGTTTTTCAAACTGATTTGCATCCAATGCCTTTGTGAAAATATCTGCTATTTGCTCCTCAGTGTCAACATGCTCCAGTGTGATAACTTTATCATCAACAAGCTCTCTAATATAGTGATGTCTAATGTCAATGTGCTTGGTTCTGCTGTGTTGAACAGGATTTTTCGAAATATTAATAGCACTCAAGTTGTCACAGAACAATGTCATGACATCTTGTTTGACATTGTACTCCTTGAGCATCTGCCTCATCCAAACTAGTTGTGAACAGCTGCTTCCTGCTGCAATATACTCTGCTTCTGCAGTAGATAGGGACACACAGTTCTGCTTCTTGCTGAACCATGAAATAAGATTGTTGCCCAAATAGAAGCATCCACCAGAAGTGCTTTTTCTGTCATCTGCACTTCCAGCCCAATCAGCATCACAATACCCAACCAGCATTGAATCTGAACAATGACAGTACATAATCCCATAGTCACTGGTGCCATTTACATATTTCAGAATTCTCTTTACTTGATTCAAGTGACTTATCTTGGGATTGGCTTGATATCTTGCACAAACACCTACTGCATAGGTGATGTCGGGTCTGCTAGCTGTTAAATATAGTAAGCTCCCAATCATGCTTCTGTACAGACTTTGATCAACACTGGTGCCAGCTTCATCTTTTGACAGCTTCAAGTGAGTAGGTGCAGGTGTTCTTTTATGGCTGGCATTCTCCATCCCAAACTTCTTGACAATGTTCTTTGCATACTTGCTTTGTGAGAGGAATATGGAGTCTTCCATCTGCTTCACTTGAAGTCCCAGAAAATAAGTCAGCTCTCCAACAAGACTCATCTCAAATTCAGATTGCATCTGTTGAACAAAATGTCGAAGCATCTCATTCGACATCCCTCCAAACACAATGTCATCAACATATATCTGTGCTATCATCAAGTTTTCAGCATCTTGCTTGACAAAGAGAGTCTTGTCAATTCCTCCCTTCCTATACCCTTGCTGAGTAAGGAACTCTGTTAGCCTTTCATACCAAGCTCTTGGAGCTTGCTTCAATCCATAGAGAGCCTTCTTGAGCCTGTATACATGATCTGGATGAGATGGATCTACAAATCCCTTTGGCTGCTCCACATAGGCTTCTTCATTCAGGTATCCATTCAGAAACGCGCTCTTCACATCCATCTGGTACAGCTTGAATTTGAGGATGCAAGCTACACCAAGTAACAATCTGATGGATTCAAGTCTAGCAACAGGAGCGAAAGTTTCATCAAAGTCTACACCTTCAATCTGAGTGTAGCCTTGAGCAACAAGTCTGGCCTTGTTTCTGGTTATAACACCTTCTTCATTGGTTTTGTTCTTGAAGATCCACTTGGTGCCAATCACATTAGTTCCCTCGGGTCTAGGAACTAGCTCCCAGACTTCATTCCTTTTGAATTGCTCCCATTCTTCTTGCATAGCATTGATCCAGAACTCATCAGTCAGTGCCTCTTTCACTTTCTTGGGCTCAATTTTGGAGACAAAGCATGAGTTGGAGACAATCTCAATCTCCCTTGATCTTGTAGTGACTCCTCTGTTTGGATCTCCTATAATCAGCTCCTTAGGGTGCATCTTCTGGATTCTAATGGAGGGTCTCTTGTCAGGTTGGTTGATGTCTGATTCATCTGTAGCAGGATCAGAGTTTTCTGCATTTTCTGCACTTTTAGCTGTATCTGCTACATTGTCTCCCGATGTTCTGACATCTTCTTCGACATCCTTCTTTCTTGCTGGAGTTAGATCATCAACAACCACATTGATGGATTCCATCACAGTTCTGGTTCTGGAGTTGAATACTCTATATGCTCTGCTGTTTGTAGAGTATCCCAGGAATATTCCTGCATCACTCTTGGGATCCATCTTTCTCCTTTGCTCTCTATCTGCCAAAATGTAACATGGGCTTCCAAAGATGTGAAAGTGCTTGACAGTTGGCTTCCTCCCTTTCCAGATTTCATACAGTGTGGTTGAAGTCCCTCTTCTAAGTGTGACTCTGTTGTGGATGTAGCATGCTGTGTTCATAGCTTCAGCCCAGAGATTATAGGGAAGTTCTTTGGCATGAAGCATGACCCTAGCAGCCTCTTGCAAAGTCCTGTTTTTCCTCTCAACTATGCCATTCTGTTGTGGTGTAATGGCTGCAGAGAACTCATGAGTGATGCCTTCAGATGTGCAGAATTCAGTAAACCTGCTGTTTTCAAACTCTCTGCCATGGTCACTCCTGATTCTCTTGATGACACAGTCTTTTTCTCTTTGAAGTCTTAGACTCAACTCCTTGAATACTTCAAAGGTGTCTGATTTTTCTCTGATAAAGTTGACCCAGGTAAATCTGGAGAAATCATCCACAACAACATAGGCATACCTCTTTCCTCCAAGGCTTTCAACTTGCATAGGCCCCATCAAGTCCATGTGAAGTAGTTCCAGTACCCTGGAAGTGGTCTGATGTTGAAGCTTCTGGTGGGACATCTTGACTTGCTTTCCAATCTGACATTCACCACAGATTCTGCCTTCTTCTATTTTCAGATTAGGAATGCCTCTAACAGCACCTTTGTCAATGATTTTCTTCATACCTCTTAGGTGCAGATGTCCAAATCTTTGATGCCATATTTTGACTTCATCTTCTTTGGAGAATAGACATGTGGAGGAGTAACTGGTTTCTTGAGGTGTCCATAGGTAACAGTTGTCCTTTGATCTGCTGCCCTTCATTAGAACTTCACTCTTCTCATTTGTCACCAAGCATTCTGACTTTGTGAAGTTTACATTGAATCCTTCATCACACAGCTGACTGATGCTGATCAAGTTTGCAGTCAGTCCCTTCACCAGCAGTACTTTGTTCAGACTAGGAAGTCCATCATGAACTAGCTTTCCCATTCCAATGATCTTTCCTTTAGAGCCATCTCCAAATGTCACATAGCTAGTGGAGCAAGGTTCTATGTTCACCAGGAATTCTTTGACTCCTATCATGTGTCTGGAACAGCCGCTATCTAGGTACCAATCTTCCTTGGCTGATGCTCTAAGTGAAGTATGAACAACAAGACTAACAATCTTGTGTTTTGGAACCCACATCATCTTCTGTCTGCTGCTGCTACTTTGAGTTCCATGATGTGGATGGCCATGTAGATGATAGCAAAAGGGCTTTATGTGACCATACTTGCCACAGTAGTGACACCTCCACTTCTTTCTTTTCCTTCTTTTACTCTTTTTCTGCTGCGTTCCATGATGTCGAGACCGATGTTGTGACATCGTGGCTCCAGTGCTGTTTTTGGCAGGAACAAATTCTGTCATGGTTATTCTGCCAGCAGATTTATGATTGAACCCAAGTCCTCTCTGGTTTCCAGCATTCTTCCCAAGCTGTAGCACCTCATCAAGCGTATCTGAGCCTTTATTCAGCATCTTTATTGATTTGGTCATGTTTTCCAGCTTAGAGTTCAGAAAACAAACTTCTCCTTTAAGCTCAGAGATCTCCTCTTCATGTGCCTCCTTTTCAGCCTCCAGATTTGCAATGACCTTCTTCAGTTGTGCTTCTTGCTGAAGAATCTTCTCACTTTTGATGCATAGTTCTCTATAGGATGTAGCAAGCTCATCAAAAGTGATTTCACTGTCTGTATCACTTGAATCTTCAGCAGATTTAAATCTCCCAGTGAGTGCATTCACATCTCTGTCAGAATCACTTTCTTGTTCACTCTCTGTATCAGATCGACATACAGAAAGTCCTTTCCTCTGCTTCTTGAGATGAGTGGGACATTCAGCTATGATGTGTCCATAGCCTTCACACCCATGGCATTGAATTCCTTTGCTGTGACTGGGCTTTTCATCTGACCTTTTCTGGTATTTACTGCCTTTCCTGATGTCGAAAGGGATGTTCTGGACATGTGGTCTCTGCCTCCTGTCCATTCTGTTCTGCACTTTGTTGAACTGCTTTCCAAGGAGCACAACTGCGTTAGTCAGACCTTCATCAGTATCCAGGTCATACTCACCTTCTTCTCCTTCATCATTGGACACGAAAGCCAGATTCTTGCTCTTCTTTTCAGCCCTATCCGAGAGTCCTAGCTCAAAGGTTTGAAGGGAACCAATGAGTTCATCTACTCTCATGTTGCAAATGTCTTGGGCCTCCTCTATTGCAGTGACTTTCATGTCAAATCTCTTAGGCAAGGATCTGAGGATCTTTCTCACCAGCTTTTCATCAGTCATTCTTTCTCCCAAGGCAGTGCAAGCATTGGCAATTTCAAGAATGTTCATGTGGAAGTCATGAATACATTCTTCCTCCTTCATCTTCAGATTTTCGAATTTTGTGGCCAATAGTTGCAATCTGGACATCTTCACTTTGGAGGTTCCTTCATGAGTGGTTTTCAGGATCTCCCAAGCATCCTTGGCCACTGTACATGTGTTGATCAGTCTGAAGATATTCTTGTCAACTCCATTGAATAGAGCATTCAAAGCTTTGGAGTTTCCAAGTGCCAATTCGTCTTCTTCTTTAGTCCAGTTTTCTTCTGGCTTCAATTCATCAGTGGGCTTTCCTTCTGTGTCCAGCATCTTGGGATGTTCCCAGCCTTTGATGACAGCTTTCCAGGTTCTGCTATCCAGTGATTTGAGAAAGGCCACCATCCTTGCTTTCTAGTATTCATAGTTGGTCCCATCCAGAATTGGTGGTCTGTTCACTGGTCCGCCTTCTTTCTCCATGTTCATCAGAATTTATCTCCCTAGATCTCACTCAGTGATTTCGAGTGTTGGCTCTGATACCAATTGAAATTCTGATACTGGGGACAGATGTCGTACAGGATGTCACGACATCACGCTTCAGAACATGCAGTTTATATGTGTCCGTATGAACAGATTAAACAAGTAAATAACACAAGAGAATTGTTAACCCAGTTCGGTGCAACCTCACCTACATCTGGGGGCTACCAAGCCAGGGAGGAAATCCACTAAAATAGTGTTAGTTCAAGGTCTAACAGCCACTGTTTACAACCTTCTCACCTAACCACTACCCGTGCGATCTCTACCTAAGAGCCACTCTTAGATATGAGAAACCCCGCTCACTCCCTCTCAACCACACTCCCGTGTTTACAAATAAATCAAAGACACACCAGAGATCAACTCTGAACAAAAGAGATCAACTCTACACACTAGAGATCAACTCTACACACAAGAGATCAACTCTACACACTCAGGTCCAACACTTGATGTTAGGGTACCATCAAGGTGGCTCACAAAAGACTCAAGTCCTAAAACTCACAAAATAACTCTTCAATCCCGGACTTGGTACAGAACTCGTGCAGCCTCCATGATTATATAGCAATGTGCGTTTCTGGGCTGCAACTGCTTGTGCTGGAGGAGATCTATCATTCTTCCTGAAAATCTGCAGTTAAAGAACTAAAAGATACAGTTTGATCTTTTAGTTTTTATCTTTAATCTTTAATCCCTGAACGAACTCTTCTACTTTGAAATTCGAACTTTAATTATCTTTTAATTCGTTCCTAAAGATAGATCTTCTTATCTCTTACTAACTGCACAATAATCTGTTTAAAGATATAACAGATTCATATGTCCAGTATTATCGGGCCGGATGTCAGGACATCGTATCCGACATCGTGGATCCTGCAGTTTCACTTCTTCACTTGACTTTTATCTTGCATTGTACATTGTACAGCACCTCCAGTGTTTTCGGGCAGGATGTCCTGGACATTGTATCCGACATCGTGGATCCTGCAGCTTCAATGCTTTTAGCAATTCCAGTATTTTCGAGCAGGATGTCCTGGACATTGTATCCGACATCGTGAATCCTGCAGCTTCGATTCTTCATTTGACATTTCATCTTGCCTTGTGCATTGTGCAGCCCGATCTTATTCTTTGACATAACGTTGGACATCATGTGCAGCAACTCCAGCTTTCCTTCATTGTCTAAGTGCTTATGTTTTAACAAAATCTTAGCCAATCTTTTAAAGCTTAGTAAAGCTAAGCACTAACAGAAGTCAATGTAAAACACTAAAGACATTAATGTCTTTGAAATGTAAAAGACAAAAGACATTGAAGTCTTTGAAAATGGTGACTGAAGACATTGAAGTCTTTGAAAATGTAAAAAAGACTGAAGGCATTGAAGTCTTTGGAAATGTAAAAGGTTAAAGACATTGAAGTCTTTGAAATGTAAAAGGCTGAAGACATTGAAGCCTTTGAAATGTAAAAGATAGAAGACATTAAAGTCTTTGAAATGCAAAAGACAGGAGACATTGAAGTCTTTGAAAATGGTGACTAAAGACATTGAAGTCTTTGAAAATGTAAAAGACTAAAGACATTGAAGTCTTTGGAAATGTAAAAGACAGAAGACATTGAAGTCTTTGAAAATTTTTACTAAATGTGAACATGCTTGGTAAAGAAATCAAACCCTCAAACCAATCAAAACACACATTTTTCCAAAGTAACATAATAAAGTACTAAAAGCAATCATCACAACAAAATAACATAACAAAGTACTAAAAGCAATAAATAAGATAAAGACAAGTTCACAAATTTAGAAGATCACGGTCGGGGTGGTCAGTCTCCTCCAATGAAGAAATCAAGCAAATCTTCCATGTCTCCATCCTCCTCAGCTCCGCCTTCATCCCCTTGGGTAGCTCCTTGAGCCCCTGTAGGATGTGCCTCATCTTGAAAATTAGGCCTATCCTCGGGCCATGCGACAATGGCTATGAACTTCTCGGGAGTAGGCAACTGATAAGGGTTAGGGTCCTGGCGATGTTGGTGCAGTGTATATTGATAGAATCTGTCATTCAATTGCATCTTGCCCCTATGGTTGGCTGCCTGCTGGTTAGCCAAATGCTGCATGTATGCGTGCATCTAGAGCTCCATCCTCTGCATGTGAGCTGAGATGGTCACTGTTCAACTAGAATACTTGTTTACTCCCTCTTCCAAAATGGTATTACTTGTTTTTATATGGGAGTGGTCTTACCGGCAAGCGCACCGAGTCGCCAAATAAAATAATTAAAACGGAATGAACTGAGTATCGAACACAGGGAACTTGTTCATTTAGAAAATTTTTGTTAAGTAAGCAGGCATTTGCAAACAGAAATTAATGATTGTGAATTAAAGCAAAAGTATGTTCTATCCTAAGTAAAAGCAATAAAGGAGAACAAGTAAGTGTGAAAATACATATCTAAAGGCGTTGGGTCCTCCTACTAAGTAAGTTGATGGAATTAAAGATGTTTTTCTAATTAAAGATGTTCTTGTCCTCTATGTTAAGGACAAAAATACCAAACCCCGATTCCTTCAGAGTTTGGACTAATTTAAATCAAACTTCGTTCGTAGATCCCTCTTGTTGAACTTAGCCTAATTTAAATAGCATTATACTCACAACATAATAAAGAAAACTAAAACCTTGCACACTATCCCTAGCGATGCAGTTATTCAGTCCCTACTCTATCAAGTTCTAAGGAAAAAGTACATTTCCCAATGCTAAAGTCCCTAACAGCACACACAAATGGGTGATCAAGCGACAAGCATGCATACAATAAGCATAGATAGAAGCAGTGAACACATAAAACAACCATAATTATATATGAAAAAAAGTTTGCATCAACTACTCAATAAGAATCCCCAACTGAGGGTTTTAGCCTTTCATGGCAAGGAAGCTCCTTTTACACTAAAGAAGAGGAATCAAGAGAAATTGCTTGCTTACAAAGGAGTGGGGATGTCTCCTCCACCTCTAGGAATCTCACAATCACTCAAAAACTCACTAATCTCCCTAAAAGATGAAAACTTGGCCCCTTGCTCTGCTTCACACTCTTTGAAATTCACACTCTTCAGGCCTCTGAGTAGTGAACAGTCCTCTCTTTTATTTTGTGCAAATCAGGCTTAAAAGGGGCTTCCTGATCTCGACGTCATGCTTAGCACGAGTAAGTGAATTTGAGCTTAGCGCCAATCTTGCGCTAAGCCTGGAAAGCGACAGACAACTCGCTTAACGAGCTGATAACGCGCTAAGTGTGTGCTTGCGTAGCAGATGTCTTTCTAGATTCCCCTTTACTCGCTAAGCGCGCTGGTGCTGGGCTTAGTCGTCGATGCGCGCTAAGCGAATTGAGCTCGCTTAGCGTGATGACTCCTTTGAAACTTCTTCAAAATAGCTCCTTTTTGCCTGAAATTAAAGAAAATTTAACATTAATTCCATGTAAAGAGGCTTCTATTGAGTAGAGATCAAAACAAAGCAATTTTATTTACAATCCTACCAAAAAGAACCATCAATTGGGAGATTTATATACATTTTGGAAAACTTTTCTATACAAAAGTTAGTCGTAAACGACGACTAACAGTCGCTGATGTGGAGGCGACAGTGGTGCATTTGCAGTCGACTGCTGCTACTGGTCTTGCCCCGACTGTTGTGCCTGACTTGGCATGCAATATTTCTCAATGAAGGACCTGTTAATGGGGGGCCGGATGAGCTTTGTTGGCGCGACAAGTATTCTGTAGAATTGGAAGAGAACTGTGATCAATGTCGGAAATCCCAGTGCCCTGTTGGACTTCTATGGGTCCACTGGGTGTCTCGGAGGTGCAATACCTACAAACTGGTGGATGGCATCCGAGATAAGCTACACCACATGAACACTGATCTTGGTCACGATGCTGTAGATCAGCTAACATCTAGGTAGCGGGAGATCAGAGTTATGGTCACTAGGAAGGATGTTACTGAGCAGGACTGTCATCGAGATATGAGTCAGAGTGGTCATGCTAGTGTGCATGATCCGCACCCGCCTCCCTGCTACGATCCATGCAAAATCAGGTCCCGGGGAGCAAAGTAGCTGAACTATGGCCTCTTCATTAAAACCTAAGAATTGGCTTCTTCTTTCAGTATATTCACATCGTTGACCCTCTTCTAAGACCAATGGATGCCCTAAGAATAATTGATGGCATCTGTGTCATATGGGATCCATTAGCCCCGCACCCAGGAGTGTTTGTCCATGACTCCTTCTTTGACTGGACCTGTCTTTCTTTGAGGAAGGACCAATCCTTAATCACCTCAAAGCGGCGCTGATGCTCTTCGCTTTGGAAGTGGTGCCCATCAAACTCAATTTCTTTTTGTGGGATTGCACTGGATCCTTCCCCTGCAGTGGCCTTCCTAGCTCTCTTAGCAGAAAGTTTCTTTGGAGCCATCTATGACAAAAGAAAACAAAGGCAAAAGACACAAGTATCTTAGCCAAATTCTCTTTCAAAGAATAGCTAGTCATTGAGTTTTTTTTATTATTTAATTTTTTTATTATTATCTATTTTTATAAATTTTTTTACACACACACACACACACACATACATACATACATATATATATATATATATATATATATATATATGTGTGTGTGTGTGTGTGTGTGTGTGTGTGTGTGTATATATATATACATACATATTTGTACATTTATTTTTTAGTAATCAAGAAGCTAATTTATGCACAAAGCCACTCTAGAATAGCCTTAAAACATGAGTCCAAAACAACATTAAGCACGAATTTAATCCGCCTTTTTGCTCCAAATTTAACAAGAAAATGGTGGTGATTTAAACTTAACAAGTTATTTTCCCATCAACAACTTAAATGATTTTCTCAATTCAATCCACAACCCTATGTAAATTATCTATTTGAGTTGATATCATACCTAACTAAGTGACTAAACATGTTCAACATTTCAAAACTTAAAAGAGAACATAGTCTAATCCTTGTGGCATTTCATCAAACACTTGGCGTGCATATGTTGAAGCATGCAAAAATAAGGGATAAAGAGCAACATGACATGCAAATTCATAAAAGAACCAAGGATAGGCCTAGAGCCTGTTGGACAAGTGGTCTCAATAACTTAAGAGGGGGGGGGGGTGAATTAAGTTTCAAAATTTTCCCACTTACAAACTTTTAACCCCCTTTTAAATGATAGGCTCAGAATGTAGAAGAAGAAGCAACAATCAATTCAATTAGTGTTCTTCAAACGTGTAAGACAAAATTGATTACAATAAAATAAATGAGATAAGGAAGAGAGAAATGCAAACTCAATTTATACTGGTTCGACCACTTCCCGTGCCTACATCCAGTCCTCAAGCAACCCACTTGAGATTTTCCACTATCTCTGTAAATCCTTTACAGACTTTGAACACACCTTGGGATCCCTCACCCTTGTGTTCTAGATTCTCACAATCCAAGAGACAATCATTCTTTTGATTACAATTCTTGCAATCCAAGAGACAATTAGCCTCTTGATTACAACTGAGTTCAAGAGATGAATAAAAAGATTTCTCTCCTCTAGAGTAGATGATACAAATTCAAGATCCTAGAAGAATTCTCAATAGATTTGCAAGTCTATGCCCAATAGTTGTTGAGAGAGCATTTGACAATTAAGTTCCCTTAGAATATCTCTCTCTATCTTTTTGAAGTCATACACACATATATATAGGCCCATCGTGCCCTTTCAAAATTGTTTGAAGAGATGTGTCTTTTCAAAAAGTTTTTTCTGAAATTTCTCACTGGTAATCGATTACAGGATTTTGGTAATCGATTATATATTTATATTTTGAAGGGTAATGAATTTTCAAAGTATTTTTTGAAGTGTCGTTACTGGTAATCAATTACAAACATCTGGTAATCGATTACAAGATTCAAAATTCAAATTTCAAAACCCTTTTGAAAGCTTACTTGAAAACTTGTCTTCTGGTAATCGATTACACTACCTAGTAATCAATTACCAATGCCTTGATTTGTTGGAAACAATGTGTTTGAGGCAAAAGCTGATCAACCAGTGATATTCTTTTAACAAATATTCTAAGGCCTTATCTTTTTCTTGAACCTAAGGACTTATCTTTTTCTTGATCTTGTTTGCTTGATCTTGAATTAATCTTTAAGCAATCTCTATTTTCTTAACCCTGAATGTTTGTTGAAGCAATCTTGTTTGATTATACCTTGGCATCATCAAGAAAAAGATAAGTCAAATTCATGAGATAATTCAAGAAAAAATGAATAACCCTAACTCACGATGGAAAGCATAAAACATAAAATTAAAGAGGAAGGTTTAGAGATACTAGGTTGCCTCCTAGGAGCACTTCTTTAACGTCTTTAGTTGGACGTGTGGTTGTTGTCGAGGCTTCGCCATCTCATCCTTCCTAATTCTTTTCCTTGATTGTGAGAAAATTCGATTATGGACTTAGCACCTGTTGGCACCTGCTCTAATGCCTTGACAAAGAAAATGTTAACAGGAAAATGTTTAAAATGCTATGGGATGCTCGTATCGCCCTTCCATTTTCCCCTAGGTTTACCCAAGTTGGTGTGGCGCCGACCATAACCAAAAACAACTCTTCATTCATTTTCCTTTGCAAAACACTTAATGATAAGATGCAGACGCATATTATCGAACATTCATTTAACACAACAATTGACCAGGTGTTGTGTTTTCTCTTTTTGTTTTTTTTTGTGTTCAATTTTACTCAACGCTTACGGCACCCCTACTAAACATGTCGAACGAGCAACTTTTGATCAGGCAGATTCGATCATTGGTTCCGGAGTACTAGTCATGTGAGTGAGAAAAAATGAGAGTGCATCCGTGCCCAATGACAATAAAAGAGTGCAAAAGACACAACATTAGAGGGAGATACAAATCATCAATCTATATTTATTAATGTTGCAAATATTGTTACAAAGATAGCTGTTAGTCACTTTATACGACTAACTTTTGAGGGAGATACAAATCATCATCCTGTGCGCTAAGCCTCAGTGTCTCTCTGTTGAGGCTGAGCTAAGCGCCAACATGAGGCGCTAAGCCCCAATCCTCTACTGTTTCTAAAATTGTAGACTTAGGCTAAGCGCCCATGTGTGCTAAGCCTATTCTGCAGAAAAAAATGTTTTGTGTCTTCGAGCTAAGTGCCAGCTTGCTACGCTTAGCGCTTGAGTTAATTTCATAAGGTGCGCTAAGGGTCAGAATGCTGCGCTAAGCGCCCAGCTTTGATTTCAGTTTAATTTTTCTGTTTTCTTGAGAATAAACATGTGCTAATCTCTTGTGTTTTGTCTTATATTTTGCAGATGGCATCTCAGAAAATAAAATCCATTGCTTCTTCATCTTCTCATATCAGATATGACAGATACAAATTTTCTTCCCCTGAAGCATGGGATCGCTACACCAACAACATCTTCAGCAGAAAGATCATTCTTGAAAGAAATGTGCAACTGTCGTTTAATGACTTTGAGGAATTTCAAGGGGATTTAAATAGGAGGAACTGACATAAGAAAATTTCTAATTTGGAAGAAGGAAGCATAGATGTGGCACTTGTAAGGGAGTTCTATGCAAATGTTTATGATCCTGAAGACAAGTCACCAAAACAGGTCAAGGTTAGAGGGCAATGGATTCCATTTGACTCAGTTGCCCTCAATTATTTTTTAGAAACACCAGTGGTTATAAAGGAAGGAGAAAGTATTCCGACATATGCAAGATTTGTGTTGCTAAGGCCAAACCAACAAGAGTTAGCAACCTGCTTGTGTATCCTAGGCAAGGGATTTGAATTAAATTCAGACGGACTACCTTTGAAGATTTTAAGGAAAAATTTGACTACTCTTGCTCAAACTTGGAGTGCCTTTTCTTTTTCTAACTTGGCTCCCACCTCTCATACTTCTGACATCAATTTAGATAGGGCCAAGTTAGTATATGCACTTATACAGAAGATGGATATGAATCTTGGATCCTTCATTTCTAGTCAGATTACACTTATGGCCCTGCATGACTCCTCGAGGCTCGGCTTTCCTGCCCTAATCACTGCTTTATGTAAAGCCCGAGGAGTCCACTCTGATTCCTTGATCCATGAGAGATTGAGTCCTGCCATTAATTTGGCTTATATTAAGAAGAACTGTTGGAATCTTGATGATCCAACAGTAACTTTCAGAGGACCCAGGACGGCCAGGGGTAAGAGATCTGTGGCCCCTTCCATAGCACCATCAAAGACAGAAGGTCCTTCTTCTTCTACACTTCCTTCCTCTTCCTCCACAAAGATCCCAGTGATTCCTCCAGCACCTTCACAGATTCCACTACCAACTCCTTTTTCTACAGGTCCAGCAGATTTTACTTTCACTCCTCAGATGCTTCACTCCATGCTCCAGAGCATCCATTAGGGGCAATCCATCATCATGCAGATCCTTCAGGGCTTGGGCTTGCCCTCCATTATGAGCATGGAGGAGTTTGACGCACAGGTGGACTGGCCAGGAGACCAACCTTCTTCCTTTGGAGGGGGTGGGGCCTCTACAACCCAGTTGCCTGTGACTAAGGAGCCACAACACCCGCACCATCACCAGCAGCAGCAGAGGAGGTTACTCTAGAGCAGATTCCAGAGCCATCTCCATCCCCTGTGCATGCACCTAATGATGCCACACCAGTGGTGGAGCCTGAGCAGACTATTCATGATTCTTTAGCAACTTCAGCACTGGATCTTAATGAAGACTAGCCATAGGAGGAACAGGACGTTTAAATTTTTTTGCATTATGAACACTTTAGTTTAATTCAGTTATTTTATGATTTATGTCATTTAAATTTCAGCTTTTATGTTTCAGTTCTTTAAATTTTAGTATTTTAATTTTAGTAGCATAGTTGTTTGCTTGCTTGTACAAAAAGCTTGATTGAACAGTGAATTGATTGAACATTGTATGCAGTGGCTTGTTTGGTATGCAATGAGTGTTTGGAAATAATTTGATTGAACAAATGTATGAATTGAATGAATTGGGATGATTGGATGATTGTTTTGATCAAGTTTGCCGTCATTAGAAGAGAATGAGCATATGATTGGAATTATGTTTGAAAATGTTAGTTGGTTGTCAGATTGATTGTGAAGGAATGCATTAACCATATCCCGGTGAGAGTGTGATCTTTAAAATTTTGAGAGAAACGACTATCATTTAGTGCTGCTTTTTGCGTGAATCTCTGAAGTATGGATTGGATGCATGAACTTGAGGATGATGAAGGCCATGTTTGATTATGAATAGCTACTTAGCCAAAAAGCTAACCTTGTGATTGAATGAATTATCCCTTGCACCCAGTTTGAGATGAATGAATTGATTGATTGATTGAACCTCGAGCCTATTCAGTTATATCGTCTGCTACCTTATTTTAGGTTGTAGGAGAGCATCATCCACAGAAGATGGTTCAAGGCAAATTTGTCCCAAATTTGGAGGAGGCACTGGGTAAGGATTGAAATGGTCAAAGAAAATAGTATATGCACACTGTTTCTGTGTTCCAAAAAATAAAAATAAACTGTAAGTATAAATAAAGTTAATAAGTGTGTATGCTATAAATTCAGGTATGAAAGCTAAGTGCCTAAGAAAAAGGGCAAGTATGGGGAAGGAATGAAAAAAAATGAAGGTTATTCTATGGATGAATGATCTCCTAGAACCTAAGCTTTTGAATCCTGGAAAACCCATGAATTGTTGGTAGCCTAACCCCATTACAAGCCTTGAAAGTCCTTTGGATTCATTTTTGTGTGTTCATTACTGTATGATAGGAGATGAAATGCAAAGGTTGGAACTTGTGTTGGTTGTTTATGATGGATAAGCCTAAACACTTGAGTTTGAGTGAAACAATGACTGTGAGGTTTTGGTTGATGATCCTTCCTTGATTTCTGTCATGCTTACTAGCTTATTTCAACTGTGACTCTAATACTTGTGCTCTTATCTTTGAAAAACTGTATGCTTGTGAGAAGTAATTGATTTAAGCATTCCATGATATTCAGTTCATATGGTTGATGTCCTTGATGAATCAAACACCATTTTCTTTTGATTGGCCACTGCCTTTGTCACTTGAGGACAAGTGAACTATTCTTTCTTTGCTTGAGGACAAGCAAAACTGTAAATTTGGGGAAGTTTGTTAGTCGCTTTATACGACTAACTTTTGTATAGAAATAATTTTCTGAAGCTTGTATAGTTCCCTAATTTATGGTTATTTCATAGTAAATTGTGTAAATAAATCTTGTTTTATGGTTAATGCTGTCTCTAGAACATTTCCATTGGAATTAATGATAAAATCTGTGCATTTTTAGGTGAAAAAGAGGCTAAGTTTTGAATTGCAAAAAGTAGCAGTTGGGCTAAGCTCAGTGATTAGGCTAAGCGCATAACCATCGCTAAGTGCAGCTTCAGCGCGCTTAGCACAAAGGAGAATCTGGCAGAGCATCAGCATCAAAGTCGCGCGCTAAGCACTGTAGGTGCCTTCAGCCAGGCTATGCTTGAGACTGGCGCTAAGCCCAATTTCACTTACTCGCGCTAAGCGCGAGGGTGGCACTAAGTGCAACACCGTGATTTCAAAGCCTATTTTGTGCAGAATTAGGGTACACAATACCCAGGGCATAGATTCTACATCAGCCATAGTGCCTATCAGCCACAGGGCAAAGAGGAGCAGCTTGTGCATTGAAGCCTAGGGTTTTTCATTAGAGAGAGATTATTGAGTAGAAAGTGAGTGTAAGATGCTGAGAAGAGGAGGAGGAATCCCCCTTCTTGTGTAAGAAACTATCATTCACTGCCTTTAATCTCATTTATTGTTAGGGTTTCTTTGTAATGGCTGCTTAAACACCCTTGTTGGGGATTTCTAATGAACAACTGATGTAAATACCTAATATCTAATTGATTATGTTTTTTGTGTTCAATGCTTCATTCAATGCTCAATGTTTGTATGCTTTTGGTCTGATCACCCACTTGTGTGCACAGTTAGGTGACTTTAGCATTGAGAAATGTACTGTTGCCTTAGAACTTGATTGAAGCAGGATCGAAACTTAATCTTACATGAGGGATCTGCGGGTTAAGTTTTGGTTTTAATTATGCTGTTACAATAATGTTTTTTAGTTTAGGCCTAGTCTTACATGAGGGATCTGCGGTCGAAGCTTAGGCTAAATTAGGCTAAACTTTCGTAAGCTACTTGAGTTGAGTCTAGTCTTACATGAGGGATCTGCGGACGAAACTCAATTTAAGTTAGTCTAAACCTAAGAGGGCTGTCTAAATTGGGTGGAGTCTTACATGAGGGATCTACAGATGAAGCTTGGATATTCAGCCTAACGAGGGATCGAAGGTTTAGTAATTTAGGCTATAGCATAGAACACAAGAGCATGATTGATTAGAGAAATATATTTCTATGCACCAGCTTGCTTGTTAGAAAGACCCAACATATCTACCTACTGTTGTCATTTTATTTACCTTGCATTTTATAGTTTTTAGCATAATGGTTTAGTTTAAATTTTGTATGAAATTATCACTTATACATGTTCTCTCAACAATGCTTCAATTCTGAACTTAATTTAGGCTAACATTAGTTCCCTATGTTCGATACTCGAATTCATCCATTTTAATTTTAAATACTTGACGATCCAATGCGCTTTCCGATAAACCCCCATTGAAATTTCCTTGAGACATAAATGCACAAAAAAAAGTAACTGCAATGGGGAGTGAGCAATAGCCTAAGACATGGAGATCCTAATGATTCCTTGAGGAGGTCTAAACATTGATCCTTTGAATTGCCCCAAGTATTACACATAATATCGACATCGAAATTCACAGGCGAAGGCAACTCTTCATCATCCATATTCGAGAGCAATAATGCTCCTCCTGAGAAAGCCTTCTTCGCCACAAATGGTCCTTCATAGTTTTGGGCCAATTTCCCTCGGTGATCATTCTGAACCTGCGATACTTTCTTCAGAACAAGGTCCCCCTCGCTGAACATATGCGGACACACTCTTTTGTCAAAAGCATTTTTCACTCTGCTCTGGAATAGTCGCCCATGGCTCATGGCAGCCAATCTCTTTCCCTGAATAAGATTTAATTGGTCAAAACGTGTCTGGGCCCATTCTGCTTTTTCCAATCCCGACTACACTAGAATTCTCAAAGAAGGAATCTCCACCTCAAACGGCAGCACAACTTCCATCCCGTACACCAAAGAGAATGGGGTCGCCCCAGTAGATGTACATATAGAAGTCCGATAACCATGCAATGCGAAGGGTAGCATTTCGTGCCAATCCTTGTATGATACGGTCATCTTCTGAATGATTTTCTTGATGTTCTTATTGGCGGCCTCAACTGCCCCATTCATCTTGGGCCAATACGCCATGAAATTATGGTGTTGGATTTTGAAATCCTCACACATTTCCTTCATCATTTTGTTGTTTAAATTGGTGGCATTATTGGTGATTGTCGCAACCTACCCTTCGGCGGGAGGGCGACGCGTGACTCGCGGGATGCGTGTTCCACGAAAGGAATACGCGCGGAGTCGCCACCAACGTTTATTTGAGGAAAACGTCGGAAAAACCGGAAAAGACGCGATCTACGAACTTTTAAGTGAAAGGTTCGGGAGTTGTATTTACGCACGGGGAAGGTATTAGCACCCCACACGTCCGTCCCAAGGGACGACAGCCTTTAATCGAATGTGCAAACATGACTTTGATTTTTGCGTTCCCTTTTATGTCCTTATATCCTTTTTATATTTTTCCTTTTTTGTGGTCGACAAGGGTGTTTCCCTTTGCTCCTACGTATTCCTCAATTTGCGATGAGGAAATCAGACCTACGTAGTTCTTTCGGAACAAAGTGTTTGGTTAAGTTGTTTTTGTCTTTTTTGCAAAATATGTTTTTATTGAACAAAAGGTCATTTAAGGTGTTGAACCATTAAACGGTCTTTTGATTTGGAAAGGGGAGAAACGTTAAGGCGTTGGACCATTAACGATCTCTTGTTTTTGAAAGGAGAGAAACGTTAAGGCATTGGACCATTAACGATCTCTTGTTTTTGAAAGGAGAGAAACGTTAAGGCATTGGACCATTAACGATCTCTTGGGGTGGTCGACAAAAGCGGGGCTTTTGCTCCTACGTATCCTCAATGAGGAACTCAGACCTACGTAGTTCTTTCTTATCAAGTGATTCTCTTTTTGCTTAAGAGGTGATCATTTTAAGGCGTTGGACCTTAAAAATGACCCATTTTACTTAGTGAGAAATTGAAATGACAAACTTCAAAAGCCTATTTTTGTGGACGAGCTTGACTAGGCGAGTTGATTTTAGCCTTAGTTTCACTTTAGTTATTAATCAATTCGATTAAGAATGAGAAATCCCAAAGAGAAAACGTCCGATTGATTTTCCGCTTTATTTTACTAAAAAGATGTTTTTTGATTATTATATTATTTTTTACCTCTTTTTTTGATTTCCAACGTGGTTATGGCACGACCGAACGGTCGAAATTCATTTTAACCGAAGTTAACGGATAATACAATTCAAACGTTCGGTGGAAATTTATTTTATTTTTAAGTTAAGCGAGAAATGACTTAAGTAAAATGGCTTAAGCACGTCAAGAGGGGGTATAAAAGGTAAACGAAACGGGAATAAAAATACACAAAACACAATGTGGACCACCGTGGGTACATAGAATGAATCGAAAAGCTTGGTTCGAGGTACTTACCCGTTGAAGATCGAAGAACGATGAAGAACGAATGAAGAACGTCGAAGAACGGTTGAAACCTTTGCGAAATTCCTCACGGAAAAAGTTACGGAAACGTTTCGGAAGCGCCTCGACTTAGATTTTCTTCACGGAAACAATTTTTCCAAGCAAATTCGAAAGAGAGAGAAGTGCCAAAGGGGCTGAACCCTTTTCTTCTTCACTTCCTCCCCTATTTATAGCAAAATAGGGGAGGTGGTTGCCGCCCAGCTCGCCCAGGCGAGCTCAGCTCGCCCAGGCGAGCCAGGTTGCTTCCTCCAGAAGCAACAGCCTTCTGGAGGAATATTCTGGAGGGCCCAAGTGGGCCTGGGTGCTATTTGAACCCCCATTTTTACTAAGTACACCCCCCTCTGCTTTTTTTGGTGATTCTTTTTCGTAAAGTTACGGAAACTTACGAATTTCGTAACGATACTTGTTTTCTTTCCATAACGTTACGGAACCTTGCGGATTACATAATCATCCCTTTTTTGACTTACGGAATGTTACGGAACCTCACTTAATTACGCAACGATGCTTCCGTTTGGTTTCCGGTGTATTACGGAAACTTACGGATTGTGCATCAATATTTTTTTGGTTTTCCGGCATGTCCTAGAATTTCACAAATTGCCTAATGATAGGTGCCAAGCACCTCGCAAGGACCAAAGAAAGGTCACAGGTCATCAAGCAAAGGTCCCCGGACGAAATTAGGGTATGATAGTTGCCCCTCTTTACTTGTCTTTTATTGGAGATAAAAGGAAAGTAAAGATAAGACACTAATTTCGTTCCTCTCGATTTGACGAGAGTCGCTGGTGACCATAAAATCTCCACATGCAAATGACTTGTTATTCCCGGAATTTCACAAATTGCCTAATAATGGGTGCCAAGCACCTCACAAGGACCAAAGAAAGGTCGCATGTCATCAAGCAAAGGTCCCCGGACGAAAATCAGTGTATGACACTAATTTCGCTCCTCTCGGTTGACGAGAGTCGCGGGTGACCATGACTTGTCGTTCCCGGAATTTCACAAATTGCCTAATGATGGGTGCCAAGCACCTCACAAGGACCAAAGAAAGGTCGCATGTCATCAAGCAAAGGTCCCCAGACGAAAATCAGTGTATGACACTAATTTCGCTCCTCTCGGTTGACGAGAGTCGCGGGTGACCATGACTTGTCGTTCCCGGAATTTCACAAATTGCCTAATGATGGGTGTCAAGCACCTCACAAGGACCAAAGAAAGGTCGCATGTCATCAAGCAAACGTCCCCGGACGAAAATCAGTGTATGACACTAATTTCGCTCCTCTCGGTTGACAAGAGTCGCGGGTGACCATAAAATTTCCGCATGTAAATGACTTGTTGTTCCCGGAGGAACAAAAGGTGCAGAAGACCATGTCAGTCTCTGCATGCTATCAAGCGTTCTGTCTTACAGATAGCAAAAGAATGTTTATACGGATAACCACTCAGGTATTTCCGCGTATCATCGGGCCCGCCGCCTCTGGATGAAACAAGGGTGCAGAATGACCAAATTTTGTCTCTGCTTGTCATCGGGCCCGCCGCCTCTGGATGACAAAAGGGTGCGGATAACCGTAAGGTATCTCCGCGTATCATCGGGCCCGCCGCCTCTGGATGACACAAGGGTGCAGAATGACCAAATTTTGTCTTTGCTTGTCATCGGGCCCGCCGCCTCTGGATGACAAAAGGGTGCAGATAACCGTAAGGTATCTCCGCGTATCATCGGGCCCGCCGCCTCTGGATGACACAAGGGTGCAGAATGACCAAATTTTGTCTCTGCTTGTCATCGGGCCCGCCGCCTCTGGATGACAAAAGGGTGCGGATAACCGTAAGGTATCTCCGCGTATCATCGGGCCCGCCGCCTCTGGATGACACAAGGGTGCAGAATGACCAAATTTTGTCTTTGCTTGTCATCGGGCCCGCCGCCTCTGGATGACAAAAGGGTGCGGATAACCGTAAGGTATCTCCGCGTATCATCGGGCCCGCCGCCTCTGGATGACACAAGGGTGCAGAATGACCAAATTTTGTCTCTGCTTGTCATCGGGCCCGCCGCCTCTGGATGACAAAAGGGTGCGGATAACCGTAAGGTATCTCCGCGTATCATCGGGCCCGCCGCCTCTGGATGACACAAGGGTGCATGTCACATGACCTCAGGGTCAGTATGACAAAGATTATGGGGCGGCCGACAAAAGCAAGGCTCTTGCTCCTACGTATCCTCCAATGAGGAACTCAGACCTACGTAGTTCTAGATAACTTGTGAGACTTGAAAAGTCTCCATCGGAAGATGCTGACATCTCCGGAAAGGGCCCAGATGACCACATTGGCCTCTGCTCGTCAATCACACTTGGGGTCACTGAATGACGAGGTGCGAATAACCGTAAGGTGTCTCCGCAGGCTACCAGCTCTTGGGTCATGGCAACAAAAGGCGGTGTGGTCGACAAAAGCGAGGCTCTTGCTCCTACGTATCCTCCAATGAGGAACTCAGACCTACGTAGTTCTGGATAACTTGTGAGACTTGAAAAAGTCTTGGTGTTTTCTTCACTAAAACGCAAACATGCTTTAGTAAAGAGATAAATATTCCAACTGATTAGAGCAGCATACGCTTTTTTGAGTGAAAAACAATGCGTTTACCAGGGAAGGAGAGTCTGCTGATGAAATCCCCCCATAACCTTATCTGAGATTTTGGATGTTAGCATTTTGTTTCTAAATGACCATTTAGAGAAAACACTGGGTTCGACAAAAATAGAAGAAATCCACTCAAAGTGTATCAATCTCGCATAGGTAAGTGTTTCATCCTAATTCCGAACCATAGATATGTCATGACTTGACTTTGCAAATTATTTCCTATCAAATCAAAAATTACATGCGTGATCATAGATCAATAGGACTTCCCTTGGGAATGGGTTTTCTTGATGGGTTTTTCGGCTTTTGTGTGTTTTTGGCTTTTGATTTTTTTGTTGGCTTTTTCTTTTTCTGTTTTTGTTTAGTGTGGGGTGAAAAAGTCGCTAGCGCACGGGATTTTGGTTGGTAATCAAAGGGAGAAGACCATTTTAGGTCGTGGTTTCCTTTCCTTCTTTTTGTTCATTTGGTGGCAATTCTGTATTGTTCAGATATTGTCCGGTCCAAAGACCTTTCTGCACATTTCTTCTGTTTTCTTTCGATCCCTGATCAGGAGCTTTCTTTTTTTTTACTTTCTCCCATTCTTTGGTTGGGAATTTTCTTTCTTTTTTTTTTCTTTCTCCCACTCTTTGATTGGGAATTTCCTTTCCTCTTATTTTCTTTCTCTTTGATTGGAAATTTCCTTTCCTCTTTTTTTCTTTCTTTGATTGGAAATTTCCCTTCTCTTCTTTTTTGCTTCCGAGGGTAAGGATTGACATTCTCACCCTGGGTCAAGGTTTATGGTGAGTCAGGATTTTGGCTCAAGACTTGTAGAAGGGCTAGGCATGATACATGTCAGGGTTTGGTTTGGTTCAAGGATAAAAGGGATGCCCCACATTATTTCCATGACACAAATGCAAAAATGATGATTTGGAAATTTTATGCAAAACTGGTCATGCATGCACCTATGTGGACACTCAAGTGTCAAATTTTTATGGTCATGTGATGCTAGGGCTCAGGATTCATTTCCTCTATTTTAAATCAACCCAATGTTTCCAAAATATGTTCTTTTATCAATTTGTGCATTCATCCAAGTCCATTTTGGGTACTCGGGAAAATTTCACAGCATTCACCCTTCAGGTGTACACACATTTTTTTTTTCCAAAAACTAGCTATGATCAGCGAATTTTTTTCAAAGAAAAGTTAGAAGTCATCTCTTTTCAAAAGCATGTTGGCTTTTCAGCTAGACAACTTATTTTTCTTTTTTCTCTTTTTTTCCTTGTTTTTCTTTTTTTTTTCATTTGTTCATTTTTTTTCTCGTTTGTTTTTTTTCCTTCCTTTTTTTTTATGAGGTATTTTGCTACCTAAACATGTGTATATTTTTGTGAGGTATTTTTGCTATATACATGCATATCCAAGGTATCTTGCTACCTAAACATACATATATATATTTTGTGAGGTATCTTTTTGCTACATACATGCATATCCAAGGTATCTTGCTACCTAAACATACATATATATATATTGTGAGGTATCTTTTTGCTACATACATGCATATCTAAGGTATCTTGCTACCTAAACATACATATATATATTTTGTGAAGTGTGTTTTTGTTTACATACATGCATATCTAAGGTATCTTTCTACCTAAACATACATATATATATTTTGTGAGGTATGACTACCTTCCGAGCTTGTGCTCGTTTTATTTAAATTCCTAGGATCATGAGCAACTAGGTGTGTCCTACTATGAAAAGTGATCAAATAACAAGCATAGATTCAAAAGGTACTAGGTTGCCTCCTAGTAGCGCTTCTTTAACGTCTTGAGCTGGACACCTTATGACTTGTCAGTCACTGACCTAGTACTTTGCTTACCTTTGGCTTTGGACTTGGTAGCCTGCTGGTCGGCCATGTGTCGTAGGCAACGCTCTAACCTTTTTGCGGATGAGCTGAGGTGAACTCTAGAGGTGGTGGCGGTGTGTCTATTGCCCGCTACCGGCCATCCCAATGCTGCTGTGGTGTTTCGCCCTGCGCCTGCCTGGGGGCGCAGTACTTCTTGATGAAAGCTCGATTGGTAGGGGGGTCTGATGACTTTGCTGGGGGCGACAGACACTCCGTAGAACTGACAGAGACCCGTAATTAGAGCTTGACAACTCCAAGACCCTGTTGGACTTCTTCGGGTCCACTGGGTGTCTTGCAGGCGCGATCCCTGCAAACAATAGATGAAATCAGAAATCAGTTGAGTGATGTGCATACTTACCTATGATGACATAACCTTGCCGGGGGGGTACGGGCACCCTATAGGACTGATAGAGGCCCGTAACCAGAGCTGGAAACCCAGGGCCCTGTTGGACTTCTCAGGTCCACTGGGTGTCTTTGTGGGTGCGATCCCTGCAAACAATAGATGGTATCAGAAATCAGTTGAACCATATGCATACTTACCCATGTCGGGACGACACAGACCAACTGATACTTTTGCAGGGGGAGATTGGCATTGCGGTCGCTGGGCAGAATGTTGCTAAGTAGCAATGTCATCTATATCTGTGTAAGAGTGGTCATGTTGGTGCGCATGATCCGCACTCGTCTCTTTGCAGCGGCACGGGTGAAATCTTGCCCCGATATGCATAGTAGCTGTGTGATAGCCTCCCTCTCTGCTTGCGCTCGCACAGTTGGCCCTCCTCCAATATCAGGGGGTGGCCTAGGAACCGTTAAAAGGAAACTACTGGTCCCTTAACCGGGAGTGCAAGTCTAGGTTAAGCATTTAAGGACAGAGGACCTTAAATTCTCTTAAGGTGCGGATGTGGAGCACACTGAAAATGAGGACACGTAGCCCTCTAAAGGTGAGGGCGTGCAGCGCTCTCAAGGCGAGGAGGTGTAGTCCTCTAGAGGTGAGGGCGTGCAGCCCTCTGTTGGCGAGGACGTGTAGTCCTCTCAAGGTGAGGGCGTGCAGCTCTCTGTTGGCGAGGACGTGTAGTCCTCTCAAGGTGAGGGCGTACAGCTCTCTGTTGACGAGTACGTGTAGTCCTCTAAAGGTGAGGGCGTGTAGCCCTTCGAAGGTGAGGACATGCAGTCCTCTGATGGCGAGGGCGTGTAGCCCTCTGAAGGTGAGGACATGCAGTCCTCTGATGGCGAGGGCGTGTAGCCCTACGAAGGTGAGGACATGCAGTCCTCTGATGGCGAGGGCGTGTAGCCCTCTGAAGGTGAGGACATGCGGTCCTCTGATGGCGAGGGCGTGTAGCCCTCTGAAGGTGAGGACCTGCAGTCCTCTGATGGCGAGGGCGTGTAGCCCTCTGAAGGTGAGGACGTGTGGTCCTCTAAAGGTGAGGGCGTGCAGCCAAACGAAGGTGAGGACATGCAGTCCTCTGATGGCGAGGGCGTGTAGCCCTCTGAAGGTGAGGAGGTGTGGTCCTCTAAAGGTGAGGGCGTGTAGCCCTACGAAGGTGAGGACATGCAGTCCTCTGATGGCGAGGGCGTGTAGCCCTCTGAAGGTGAGGGCGTGCAACCCTCTGATGGTGAGGGTAACTAGTACCCAAGGGTTCACCCTTATGAGAAAGCAAGAGATCGACTCATCGAGAGGGTCGGTCATCCCAAATCCACACGACTGGATATTAGATGTAGGAAATCTATGCAGTTAACATGATTTTTAGGGATTCAGATGCATGCAACCTTTGTCTTGAAATGCGGTAAATGCAGACTTCATATGAAACAATGCAATGTAATGGAAAGTTGTACAACGTTCATGACATTCTTTCCCTATTTTGTGATTTTGATTTTGATTTAATTTTTTTGGAAAACACAGATTGACTGTCCTTTTGAAAGAGGTGATAATTCATGCAACCTCATCCTATCTTTTTGCAAATCTCTCCGGGAACTCCCTCAGAGTGTATGTTCTGTTTGATTTAGTCACTTGACCATTTTGGAGTGACGGGAATGGAGTCGTTTGATAATTAATCAATCTATTGAAATTCCAGGGCTTGTCTCCCTTTTTTTTTCTTGTTTAAAAACATCGACGGGTGTGAACTTTTGATCGGCCCCTATGTTCACTTGAGGCTCATGCACGGTGCCCCTCATTGCCCCAGTGTAAGGCTTTGAGGTACCAATCGTTGCCTTTCGTCATGACCTTGTAGGAGGGAACCTATTGGGTGAGAACTTCTAATCTGCCCCTAGGTTCGCTTGAGGTTTTTGCATGGTGCCTTTCGTTGCCCCAGTGTAGGGCTTAGAGGTACCAAGTGTTGTCTTGTTTTCACGACCTCGTAGTGAGGAAGAATGAAAGAAGCAGTTGATTCTTGCAAAAAGAATTTTCCAAGGACGAGAAATAGTTGAAGGATCTTTCAGTTGATGGATTAAGTCAAATGACTCCTATGTAGAAGCAAGATGTTTTGATGTCTTGATGATGCTAAAGGATCAAATGCTTCTAAGTTTTATTCAAGACAAGAATCCAAGAAAGTCAAGATATATGATCAAGTTTGATCTCTTAGAATCTTTAGGAAGAAGTTTCCAAATTGAAACAAACAAAAGGTTTGACCAAAGAATTCTATCATTTCAAATTGAGATTTGCTCTCTGGTAATCGATTACCAGTAGTTGAAAATGTTTTAATTCAAATTTTTAAAACCTGTAATCGATTACATAAGTCTTGTAATTGATTACCAGAGGGGATTTTCAGAAAATAATTTCCAAGAGACATATCTATTCAAATGTTTTATGAACGGCCATTCAAATGTTTTAAAGAGAGTTTTTATTGCCCAAACAGTTTTATCCTCTCAAAAGATCAAGAGTTTTTCTAAACTGAAATGTCTTATCCTCTCAAAAAGATTCCTTGGTCAACCACTTGCATATTCAATAAGGAATTTTTGATTGATCTTCATTTTACAATCTACCTCTTTTAAGAGAGATTTCTTCTTCTCTTCTTATTACTTCTGAAAAGGGATTAAGAGACTGAGAGTCTCTTATTGTAGAGGATTCTTGAACACAAGGGAAGGGTTGTCCCTGTGTGGTTCAGACTTTGTAAAAGGAGTTTTACAAAGAGAGTGGAAAATCTCAAGTGGGTTTCTTGAGGACTGGACGTAGGCGCGGGAAGTGGCCGAACCAGTATAAATCAAGTTTGCATTCCTCTCTTCCTTTAAACTTCTTTTATTGCTATTTATCTTTTGCTTTAAAGAAGTTTATTTTGATTTGTCTTTTGAGTAATTCATGTTAAGGGTGCATTGTTAATCCAAAAAGAAAGAGTGATAGTTCAATTGGGGAATAGTCTTTGCATCTTAATTCAACCCCCCTTTTTCTTAAGGTAACTGAGGCCATTTGTCCAACATCCTATTCTTGAAAACTCGCTTCTCTAAGAAGACAAACTTTCTGGAATGATAAAATGAAGTCACATGAACGTCTATATTTTTACTTGAAAACACAGTCAATCAAATGCCTTTTTATTTTTTTTTTATTTTGAAACTTATTTTTTTATTTTGAAACTTATTTGTTTTGAACTTTACTCGTTGTTTTACGGCACCCCCACCAACGTGCAAGACGAGTAATCTCTGATTGAACAGTCTTGGAAGCCAACACTCAGGAGCGCAGGTCGCTTGAGCAAATAGACCAATGGCTTGCACCCACATTCCGGTGAAAGTTGAATAAGCAAACATGCGTTTGTGAGAGGATGAGGGACAAGGATGTCCATTTTATCCATATCATTTAGCATTGTAACTGTGGTTTATAATAATGGCATAAACTTGAAAATCCTGATGAGTCATAACAACAGCTTCCAGAATTGCCCCATGTATGGTGTTGCTTGTCAATGTTATGATTCAACAAGCGATTCTCCTCAAATTTCAGCCAGCCCGTATCAATTAGACTTCACACTTTATGCTTCGGGGTCATACAATGCTCAATGGAATGCCCCAGGGCTCCTCCACGATAAGCACACGTTGCGTTCGAGTCGTATCCTCAGAAAAATGGAGGTTGAGGAACCTTGGTTGGGGTTATGGCTACCATTGAATTATTGAGTGGATATGGGATCAAGTTTAGCATATGACAACGGAATTTGGGGTGAACCCTACAGGCTTTTTGCTGCAAAATTCCTTTTTGTTGGTGTTTTTTTTTGGTTTGTGCTACAGGTGGTCTTCGTCATTGGAAGTGCGGTAGACAGGCTTTGTGGTTGATTTAGGGATGGCCTTTGTGGATAACTGGGTGGTGGGTAAGGAGGAGGTTTGTTATTGACTGAGTAATGACATTGTTGGGTTTGGTGGGAAACTTGGCCGTATAGGAATGGCAGTCACAGCATGGGTTTCTCCCTCTTTCTCACCCTCTTCATTTGCCCCAGTTTTCTCAATCGTCCTAGTAGGATGATCAAATTTGCCTCTTTTCGGACCCACATCGATCCTTTCACTGGCAAAGACCAAATCCGCAAAGCTTTGAGGGTGCGTAGCCCACCATCTTTTCATAGTAGAGTATCGATAATGTGTCTACCATCACGATCATCGTCTCCCTTTCCATCATTGGGGGTACCACCTGGGCCGCCAGATCCCTCCATCTTTTGGGCGTGTTCTTTGAAAGATCCGTCCCCTTTTTTGCAAATGTTCTGTAGTTGCATCCTATCCGGAACCATATCAAAATTGTACTGATACTGCCTAACAAAGGCAACCATTAGGTCCTTCCAAGAATGGACTCGGGAAGATTCCAAGTTAGTGTACCAGGTAACAGCTACCCCAGTAAGACTTTCTTGGAAGGAATGTATTAGCAATTCCTCATCTTTTGCGTATTCCCCCATCTTCTGACAATACATCTTTAGATGGTTCTTGGGACAAGTAGTCCCCTTGTACTTGTCAAGGTCCAGCACCTTGAACTTGGGAGGGGTGATGATATTGGGTTCTAGGAACAACTTTTTTAGGTTAGCAAAGGCATAATCTTCACCTCCTTCAATGGCCCTGAGCCTTTCCTCTAGATGATCCAACTTTCCCATTTCTGCCATAGCATGAGGGTTTTTACTTGTCGTGGAATGCAAGAGGTGTAGTTGTGGGTGATACTGAGGGCCTTCCAAAGGGTTTTGTAGGGGTATACCACCAACTGCTTGCCCTTCCGTGGCATATCCGAGGCAAGGCTCGAAGTCGGCTAGATTGTGGTGGGGAATTTCATGTGTCCCCCCCACGGTTTAAGAGACATGTGCATGATCAGTTTGGGGTTGTTGGCTCTCAATGGGTATAGGAGTGGAGTTATTGACATTCTTATTGGGAGTGTACGCCACTTTGGGTGGCGTATAGTTTGGGAGGCAAGCCATATGGCAGGAAGGCGTGCTTGTTTTGAATTTGCACATCATGGGGTCATCCGTACTTCCCAAATCTTTGCCTACCATATTTGAGGTTGGATGATTCATTTGCTTGAGGCCAGATGGGAGCATCAGGTTCACCTTAGCGACAGCGCTAGTAGCGGCAACTATAACCGCATTGGCTTCCATTATCTTCTTCATGCTCATCATGGCCTCCATCATTGTGGCCATTTGCTCTTTCATGGCCTCCATGTCGGCCTTCATCTTCTTTTGCACCTCCTCTGCTTCACCCATTACTCTAGCTCTAGCACGAGTTCGGTAAGGGCTCCATAAAGCGTGTCCTTTTCTTTTTGATAACAATGATTAAGTTCATTTTATTTTATTTTATTTTATTTTTCAAGGAAAGAATGCAATGAGCAATGCAACCAATGAAAAGCATGGATGTATGCGAATGATGTACAGTTGAAGTATTGCGAATTTTTACGCAGGATATGGGGTTGAATCAATTTAGATTTTCAACATGGTCCATGACATCTTTGTCAAGGTGAAACTGGAAGTAACAAGGACATCAACAATCCTAAATATGTTTGGCAGTAGACGAAGCAGTGATGTGACTCGATTCATCTTTTGCCCCAATTTTGCAAGACGGTTACTTCCATATTTCAACTTGACTTGATGAACCTTTTTGTAAAAGCATGAGCTTGATTCAACCCTATAATCCAAGGAATGGCAATTCTGATCGCCAATACTTCAACAACATCTCATAGGGATGAATGACTCGGGCATACTTTAAGCTATGCATGGAAAATGTAATTATGAAATTGAGATGCCCGAAGAAACATCCTTTCTTAGTTAAACATGCATTAGGTACCATGTTCAATCATTTTGTTTTTAAGTGAAATGGGTTTATGATCCTAACATGGTTGGCTCATGGTGCCTAACACATGCAACTAAGAATGTAGTGTGAAGTTTCACGCTCCCCTTTTTTTTTGTTTTTGTTTTACAGAGGAAAATGCAAGGATGAAAACAAATGGTATGCAATTTTGCAGATCAAAAAGTTTGTTGAACGTATATGCATGATGCAATGACTCATGCAAAATGGGAATGTGATAACAGACAAATGCAGGAACGATATGTTCATTATGATGCTATGAAGGGATGCTTATGCGATGCATGATATGAATGCATTTTACGGACACGAGAGCCCGGAAAATTATCTCTTCTTACTTGCGCATTTGGGGGCGCAGTGCCCCATGTGTACAATTAAGAAGGTGATATGGACCTTCCGGCTTCCCGTGACAAAGGACGAGACCAACATACAATGCATGCTAGAGATCAAATGAGGGAGTGACTTGATTCGCACTGATTTTTGGAGTAAAAACGTGGGATAAACTCATTTTATTCAGAAAGTTTATAACTATTCAAGATCTGAGCGACAATACAAACTTCCTAGCGGTTTCTAATCATATGGTCCATTAAGTCTATCATATGTTGACAATAGCTGAGAAGTCCGTGGATCTCCTCGAGAGCGGAGTAGGTGTTCGCCACTGCTTTGGCCTTGGCTAGCAATCGGGGAAGTTCTTGACTCCTGTTCAAAGTAAGAGCAAATTGGTCCATCCTCATTGCTGCCTCTTGGTGCAATGAATCAATTACCCTTTCCCTTGCTTCCCTTTCTGCTGATATCTTGGCGTACTCATCCTCTAGCCTTTGCTCGTGAGTCGCCGCTAGATTTAGCTTCTCTTTGCACTCATCGATGATGGCCCACATATTCCCTTCAGTCTCGCTTAACTGTTGGGACAAATTTCTTTTCGACCTAAGGCAAGCCTTTAGCTCGTCCTTCAAGATCATGCCTTTGACCCGTGATGATTCCTTTCACCTCTTCGGAGCTTGAGCTCACTATTGCTGCCCTATAAAGCCCCTCAAAACTTTGCTTTGGTCGTGTTCTTCCTTTCAGGCCTTCTTGGTTTCTCGTTCCAAGGCTTCAGCGGTGGCCATATTGACGTCCCTTAGTTCATCATACTCTTTTCAGACTTTGATGGCTATGGACTTGAACTTCTCTTCGACTACCCGGGCTCTTTCAAGCTCTGCCTTTAGGGCTTGTACCTCATCACTTTCTTCCGAAGCTTTAACCTCATCATCTCTCATAGTCTTTAGATTTGGGAGCCAATCCAATCCTTGTGTCCGGACTCTTAGCCACTTATGATAGCCGTCGATGCTCCCATTACTGCTTCCCCTAAGCTCTCTGTCCTTTCTTCACACCGCATCACATGCCTTGTGAACTCCTTCGAGTACCCTCGCATTGGGGTCACTGAAACCCCGTGTGATGAAAGGCGTGATGCTTTCGTCTGATGGCACTCCTCTCATGGGGTAGCCAAGTTGTCTTATGGCGAGGACGGGATTATAATTAATACAACCCCTTGTTCCATCAAGGGAACATTTGGACATCCTTCGCATGAAGATAGAATCCTGATTCTTCCTTCCTTCTAGCGAGGGAACCAATTAACAGACGCCCCTCTATGCTAGCCAAGAGTTGGTCCCAATTCGCCTTTCCCTTTTCGACGCACGAGCAGTGACCTCTAAGCTCTTGATTTTGCTTGATAGAACCTCTTTTTAAGCGAAGGCTTTTGACTTGATCCCATGTTTTACTAAAGTGAAATAAAATCTAGTGCGAATCAAAACTCCGACATCTATCATAGGTGGAATGGATGAATGCATGAAGAAATGCATATGACACAGATGCAATTTACGAATACGGGAGCCCGAGAAATTGTTTCCTTCTTGGATACAACGTTTGGGCAGCGTGGCACCCAACGTATGTTTTTAAGAAGGCGACACGGACCCTCCGTCGGTTTGCTAAAGTGAGGGGATCAAAGACGAAACCCACGCATGATGCATATGTGAAAGGCATAGCACGGGGATGTACATTGTACGACAATATTCACAAACAAATATAAGCAAAAGGGTATATGATACTTATGCATGGCAGTGTGAAAAATGGCACGCAGCGTGTTTGCTCCGTGCCCCTATTTAAAGGGACCTATATGGGAAGGAACTAACCAGGCTTTTAGTAATAACCCCCAAGGTAGTCATATCTCTCTTGATGGTTTCTAGAGGTATCATCCCCTTCGAAGAACATACTGCAGCAGTAGGGACTACTAGCAACAATATGTTTTCAAAGAGAAAAACTCTAGATGAGGGTTCACTGTAATCAAGCAAGTCGGAGACCTAGCATGATCACGGATTCACCTCCACTCCTTATGTTCCCACGAACCCGGGTATAGGGCCCTTTTTCAACTCACCGTGTGTGCAAATAGTGTTAGTGTTTGTGTGTATCAAATGAATAAATATTTACCTCAAGCGTACACTTAAAAATGCACAAAAAAACATCAATGAGTTATATATACAAGAACATAATGAAGGGAAACCCAACAAAGGAGTAAGTCACGGTAAAACATTGCACAAGATTAAATGGCCTAACTCTCTAAAAACAGTCCCCAGTGGAGTCGCCAACTGTCGCAACCTACCCTTCGGCGGGAGGGCGACGCGTGACTCACGGGATGCGTGTTCCACGAAAGGAATACGCGCGGAGTCGCCACCAACGTTTATTTGAGGAAAACGTCGGAAAAACCGGAAAAGACGCGATCTACGAACTTTTAAGTGAAAGGTTCGGGAGTTGTATTTACGCACGGGGAAGGTATTAGCACCCCACACGTCCGTCCCAAGGGACGACAGCCTTTAATCGAATGTGCAAACATGACTTTGATTTTTGCGTTCCCTTTTATGTCCTTATATCCTTTTTATATTTTTCCTTTTTTGTGGTCGACAAGGGTGTTTCCCTTTGCTCCTACGTATTCCTCAATTTGCGATGAGGAAATCAGACCTACGTAGTTCTTTCGGAACAAAGTGTTTGGTTAAGTTGTTTTTGTCTTTTTTGCAAAATATGTTTTTATTGAACAAAAGGTCATTTAAGGTGTTGAACCATTAAACGGTCTTTTGATTTTGAAAGGGGAGAAACGTTAAGGCGTTGGACCATTAACGATCTCTTGTTTTTGAAAGGAGAGAAACGTTAAGGCATTGGACCATTAATGATCTCTTGTTTTTGAAAGGAGAGAAACGTTAAGGCATTGGACCATTAACGATCTCTTGGGGTGGTCGACAAAAGCGGGGCTTTTGCTCCTACGTATCCTCAATGAGGAACTCAGACCTACGTAGTTCTTTCTTATCAAGTGATTCTCTTTTTGCTTAAGAGGTGATCATTTTAAGGCGTTGGACCTTAAAAATGACCCATTTTACTTAGTGAGAAATTGAAATGACAAACTTCAAAAGCCTATTTTTGTGGACGAGCTTGACTAGGCGAGTTGATTTTAGCCTTAGTTTCACTTTAGTTATTAATCAATTCGATTAAGAATGAGAAATCCCAAAGAGAAAACGTCCGATTGATTTTCCGCTTTATTTTACTAAAAAGATGTTTTTTGATTATTATATTATTTTTTACCTCTTTTTTTTATTTCCAATGTGGTTACGGCATGACCGAACGGTCGAAATTCATTTTAACCGAAGTTAACGGATAATACAATTCAAACGTTCGGTGGAAATTTATTTTATTTTTAAGTTAAGCGAGAAATGACTTAAGTAAAATGGCTTAAGCACGTCAAGAGGGGGTATAAAAGGTAAACGAAACGGGAATAAAAATACACAAAACACAATGTGGACCACCGTGGGTACATAGAATGAATCGAAAAGCTTGGTTCGAGGTACTTACCCATTGAAGATCGAAGAACGATGAAGAACGAATGAAGAACGTCGAAGAACGGTTGAAACCTTTGCGAAATTCCTCACGGAAAACGTTACGGAAACGTTTCGGAAGCGCCTCGGCTTAGATTTTCTTCACGGAAACAATTTTTCCAAGCAAATTCGAAAGAGAGAGAAGTGCCAAAGGGGCTGAACCCTTTTCTTCTTCACTTCCTCCCCTATTTATAGCAAAATAGGGGAGGTGGTTGCCGCCCAGCTCGCCCAGGCGAGCCAGGTTGCTTCCTCCAGAAGCAACAGCCTTCTGGAGGAATATTCTGGGCCCAAGTGGGCCTGGGTGCTATTTGCACCCCCATTTTTACTAAGTACACCCCCTCTGCTTTTTTTGGTGATTCTTTTTCGTAAAGTTACGGAAACTTACGAATTTCGTAACGATACTTGTTTTCTTTCCGTAACGTTACGGAACCTTGCGGATTACATAATCATCCCTTTTTTGACTTACGGAATGTTACGGAACCTCACTTAATTACGCAACGATGCTTCCGTTTGGTTTCCGGTGTATTACGGAAACTTACGGATTGTGCATCAATATTTTTTTGGTTTTCCGGCATGTCCTGGAATTTCACAAATTGCCTAATGATAGGTGCCAAGCACCTCGCAAGGACCAAAGAAAGGTCGCAGGTCATCAAGCAAAGGTCCCCGGACGAAATTAGGGTATGACAGTGATGATCCTTCTGGGCAACCCATATCTGCAAATTATTTCCTTCTTAATAAATCTAATCACCATATTCCTAGTCACATTAGCATATGAGGCTGCTTCCACCCATTTGGTGAAGTAATCAATGGCGACAAAGATGAAGCGATGCCCATTTGAAGCCTTAGGTTCGATGGCCCCAATCACATCTATGCCCCACATTAAGAATGGCCACAGTGCTGCCATCACATTTAACGGTATGGGTGGAGCATTAACATTATTAGTTAAGGTCTGCCATTTATGGCCTTTCCTTACATGAACACAACAATTGTTTTCCATAGTGAGCCAGTAATATACCACCCTCAAAATCTTTCGAGCCATGGCATGTCCATTGGCATGGATACCAATGGATTCCTTATGCACCTCCACTAGTATCTATACGGCCTTTTTTGCATTCACACATCGAAGAAGCACCATGTCATGGTATCTTTTATACAAGACACTCCCACTCTAGAGGAAACTGGCTGCCAACCACCGTAATGTCCTCTTGTCATTGTCAAAGGCCTCAAGTGGGTATTCCTTATCCTTAATGTATCGTTTGATATCGAAGTACCAAGATTTACCATGCTCTTCTTCTTCTATCAAACAATAGTGTGCAGGCTCAACACGACATCTGATGTCGATGCACGACAAATCTCCGTGAGGGATTACTTTGAACATGGATGATAAAGTGGCAAGGGCGTCGACCATCTTGTTTTCCTCTCTAGGAATGTGATGAAATGATATCTCATCAAAGAGTTCCATCAATTCCCTGATGTAAGCCTGGTAAGGCACCAACTTGGGTCTCTGGTCTCCCATTCACCTTTCAACTAATCAATTACCAATGTTGAGTCCCTGTATACTTTGAGTAACTTGACCCTAAAGTCGATCGCTGCTTGGATCCTTAGGGTGTATGCCTCGTACTCTGCCATATTGTTTATACAGTTGAAACATAACCTAGTCATGAAAGGCAAACATTGTTTGTCCAACGATACCAACACTGCCCCAATTCCATGGCCTAGTGCATTAGACACACCATCAAACCACACAACCCACTTATCTCTGTCTTCATCTTCAACCTCCTCCTCCAACGGGGCCATAATATCCTCGTCAGGGAATTCTGGATACATAGGTTGATAATCATTTATGGGTTGTTGAGCTAGATAGTCTGCCAAGATGCTCCCTTTTATTGCCTTCTGAGTGACATAGACGATATCGAATTCTTACAACAAGACCTGCCACCGAACCATTCTCCTAGTAAGAGCGGGATTTTCGAAGATGTACTTGATGGGATCCATTTTGGACACCAACCAAGTAGTGTAACTCAACATATATTGCCTCAAACGATGAGCTGCCAACGCCAAGGCACAACATGTCCTTTCAAGCAACGAGTAGTTCATCTTGCATGCTATGAATTTCTTGCTCAGGTAATAGATGGCTCGTTCCCTTTTTCCGGATTCATCATGTTGTCCTAACACACATCCCATCAACTCATCTAACACTGTCATGTACAAAATGAGAGGTCTCACAGGCACCGGTGGCACGAGCACAAGAGGATTCATCAAACACCATTTAATTCTCTCAAATGCCACTTGACAATCATCGTCCCATTTGACAGATTGATTCTTACGCAACAATCTGAAAAGAGGCTCGCAAGTGGCAGTTGACTATGACCCACCATGGCCCACTGGTAAGTTGCCCCAGCGTTCTTCAGCCCAAACGACATCACCTTATAGCAGAAGGTTCCCCATAGAGTAATGAAAGCTGTCTTTTCCATGTCCTCTGGTGCCATCTTTATCTGGTTATAACCTAAAAATCCATCCATGAAAGAGAAAAGGGCAAAATTGGCCATGTTATCCACGAGAGCATCGATGTGCGGTAAAGGAAAGTTATCCTTTGGACTGGCTCGGTTTAGATCTTGATAGTCCACACACATTCGCACCTTCCCATCCTTTTTCGGGATTGGCACAATATTGGCGACCCATTTCGGGTATCGGGTAACAGCCAAAAAACCCGAATTGAATTGTTTCTTTATGTCCTCCTTTATCTTTAGAGACATCTCAGGTTTCATTTTTCTCAATTTTTGCTTCACCGGGGAGCACTCGGGATTCAAAGGTAGCTTGTGTTGCATAATTTCTAAGCTCAAACGAGGCATATCTTGATAAGACCAAGTGAAGATGTCTTGGTAGTCTTGCAACAAACCCACTAACTTGTCTCGGATGTTCGCGGACACACTAGTGCTGGTCTTCACCTCCTTTTTCTCTTCGCCAGTGCCCAAATTCACAACTTCTGTCTCCTTTTGATGCAACTCCATCTCCCTTTCTTCTTGTTCCATCATTCTCCTCAAATCCAGGGGAAGTCCCCAATCCACATTTTCTTTCTCCTCGGCTTGATTTACTGGCCGCTCAAAGTCAACATCCGGGTCCTTGGTATCACTACTTTCACAAGACTCATTGTTGGATTTGCGTCTGTCATACCCTAATTTCGTCCAGGGACAATCCGTTGTTGGGATGCGACCCTCGTTTGACCACTTCGAGGTACTTGGCACCCATCGTTAGGAAATTCGTGAAGTTTCGTGACATGTCGGAAGTCAAAAGAAAGCATTGTAGCACAATCCGTGAAGTTCCGTGACATGCTGGAAATTAAAAGGAAGTGTTAGTGCGCAATCCGTAAAGTTACGTAACATTCCGGAAGGCAAAAAAGGGATGATTACATAATCCGTAAGGTTCCATAACATTACGGAAGGAAAACAAGTATCATTACGTAATTCGTAAGTTTCTGTAACGTTACGGAAAAAGAATCAGCAAAAAAAGGCAAGGGGGTGTATTTAGCAAAAAAGGGGTGCAAATAGCAACCAGGCCCATTTGGGCCTTCCGGGAAGTTCTCCAGAAGGCGGTGCCTTTTGGAGGAAGCAACCTAGCTCACCTGGGCGAGCTGGGTGGCAAGCTCCTCCCCCATTTTCCTATAAATAGGGGGAGGAGGGAAGAACAAAAATGTTCAACCCTCCTGGTATCTGAGATTCACTTAAAATTAGTGAGAAAAATTGTTTCCGTGAAGAAAATCCAAGCCGAGGCGCTTCCGTAACGCTTCTGTGACGTTTCAGTGGGTGATTTCGCGAAGATTTTCGACCGTTCGTCGTTCGTTGTTCGTCGTTCTTCAGTCTTCAACCGGTAAGTCCCCGAAATCAAACTTTTCAATTCATTCTATGTACCCTTAGTGGTCCTCATTTGTTTTCGCGTGCTTTTATTTTCATTTCATTTACTTTTCGTACCCCCTTTTGACGTGCTTTAGTCATTTATTTAAGTTATTTTCTCGCCTAATCAAAAATAAAATAAATTTCCACCGATCATTCGTATTGTAACATCCTTTAATTTCAGTTAAAATGAATTCCGACCGTTCGGTCATGCCATAACCACATTTAAAATCGAAAGAGGCAAAATAATAATATAATAATCAAAAATATCTTTTAGTATAATAAAAATAAAAAAATTCAATCGGACGTTTTTCTTTGGGATTTTCCTTTCTTAATCGAATCGACTAATAACCAAAGTGAAACTAAGGCTAAAATCAATTCATAAATCAAACTTTTGTTATCACCTAAAAAGTTATTTTTAAGGTCCAACGCTTTGAAATGGTCTTTTCCACCTTTATTGTTTAAACATAGATTTCTAAAAAAGCCTAAAATCAACACGTAACTTTATTACCTATTTCAAAAATAAAGAGACCATTAATGGTCCAATACCTTAATGTTTTCTCTCTTTTCAAAAGAATTGAAAGATTGTTTAATGGTCCAATGCCTTAAATGACCTTTCATTCAATAAAAACATATCTTGCAAAAAAGGGATAAAAAATAACTTAGCCAAATGCTTTGTTCACAAAGACATAAAAATGTAAAAAGGTAAAATAATATAAATTGAAGTCACATTTGCATATTGGATTAAAGGCTGCCGTCTCTTGTGACGGATGTGTGGGGTGCTGATACCTTCCCCGTGCGTAAATACAACTCCCGAACCTTTCACTTAAAGTTCGTAGTGTAGATGCAATTGGCTTTGATGTTTTGATGATGATCATGATGATGTGTTGCAATTGATGCAAATGGGCTTTTCAAGATTAAAATTCAAGACAATACTTCAAGATTACAAGTCACAACATCAAGATGATCACTAGAATATTAGGAAGGGAATTCCTAATTGAATTAGCAAAGGTTTGGCCAAGAGATTTAAATTAAAAAGTGTTTCTCAAAGGTTTTACTCTCTGGTAATCGATTACCAGAGGATGTAATCGATTACCAGTGGCCAAATACGTTTTATAACAGCTACAAAAATTTGAATTTGAAATTTTAGACTGTGTAATCGATTACACAATTTTGGTAATCGATTACCAGCAGTTAGTAAACGTTTTAATTCAAATTTTAAAAGCTGTAATCGAATACACAATTACTGTAATCGATTACCAGACAGGATTTTCAGAAAAATAATTTCAAGAGTCACAACTTTTCAAAGGCTTTATTCATGACCACCATTGGTCTATATATATGTGACTTAAACACGAAATTGCTAAGAGATTTTCAGAACAACAAAGTGTTTATCCTCTCAAAGAGCAATTTCATTTTATCCTCTTAAGAATTCCTTGGCCAATTCAATTGCAATTCATTAAGGAATTAATTGAGTGCTCAATCTGTAAAATCCATCTCAGAAATGTGACAAAGGCTATCTAGTATCATTTGATTCTCAGAAATGTCTTATAGAACATAAGCATGACATTAATATAAAGCATGTAGGACATAGAGTCAATAATGTTTACATGATAGACTTAAGCATAAAACAAGAAAACAATCATTGCTTTCTTAGTAAAGATGATGATCCATGGTTATGGCATAAAAGAATTGCTCACATAAACATGGATCACTTAAATAAATTAATTTCAAAAGATTTAGTAGTTGGTTTGCCTAAATTGAAATTTGAAAAAGATAAATTATGCGATGCATGTCAAAAGGGCAAACAAACAAGAGTCTCATTCAAATCTAAAAATGTTGTTTCAACCACTCGACCATTACAGTTATTGCATATGGATCTATTTGGTCCATCTAGAACCATGAGTTTTGGAGGAAATTACTATGCTTTAGTTATAGTTGATGATTTCTCTAGATATACTTGGACATTATTTATTACACATAAAAGTGATTCATTCCATGCATTTAGGAAACTTGCTAAAGTCATACAAAACAAGAAAAATCTCAAGATTGCATCCATTAGAAGTGATCATGGGGGTGAATTTGAAAATAAAGATTTTGAATTATTTTGTGATGAACATGGTATTGAACATAATTTTTCTGCACCAAGAACTCCTCAACAAAATGGAGTTGTTGAGAGGAAAAATAGGTCATTGGAAGAAATTGCAAGAACTTTATTAAATGATACTTCTCTTCCAAAGTATTTTTGGGCTAAAGCTGTCAATACTGCATGTTACATCATGAATAGAGCCTTGATAAGACCTATTTTAAAGAAAACCCCATATGAGTTATTTAACGGTAGAAAACCTAATATTTCTCATCTACATGTTTTTGGTTGCAAGTGCTTTGTACTTAATAATGGTAAAGATAATCTAGGAAAATTCGATGCAAAATCTGATGAAGGCATTTTTCTTGGATATTCTTTACAAAGCAAAGCATATAGAATATATAATAAGAGAACTATGAATATAGAGGAATCCATTCATGTTACCTTTGATGAATCTAATGCTATATTGTCAACAAAGAATATGCTAGATGACATTGCAGATTCTTTAGAACATATGAACATTCATGAACAAGATTCCAAAGGAAATGACAAAGGAAACAATGAAGATCCTCCAGAAGAAGGCAAATCCAATGATGCACTCCCAAGAGAATGGAAAACTTCAAGAGATCATCCCCTCGACAACATTATTGGTGATATCTCAAAAGGGGTAACAACTAGACATTCTCTTAAAGATTTATGCAATAATATGGCTTTTGTATCTATGATTGAACCTAAAAATATAAAAGAAGCCATAGTAGATGATAATTGGATCATTGCCATGCAAGAAGAACTAAACCAATTTGAAAGAAACAATGTATGGAAATTAGTAGAAAAACCTGAAAATTATCCTGTCATTGGAACAAAATGGGTTTTTAGAAATAAATTAGATGAACATGGTATAATTATTAGAAATAAAGCCAGGTTAGTAGCAAAAGGGTATAATCAAGAAGAGGGGATAGACTATGAAGAAACATATGCTCCTGTTGCAAGATTAGAAGCCATTAGAATGCTTTTGGCATATGCATCCATAATGAACTTTAAACTTTATCAAATGGATGTTAAGAGTGCCTTTCTAAATGGCTTAATTCAAGAAGAGGTATATGTTGAACAACCCCCTGGTTTTGAAATTTCTGATAAACCAAACCATGTTTATAGATTACAAAAGGCTCTTTATGGTTTGAAACAAGCCCCTAGGGCATGGTATGAACGATTAAGTAATTTTCTTCTTGAAAAAGAATTCTCCAGAGGTAAAGTGGATACCACATTATTCATAAAGAGAAAGCATAATGATATTTTGTTGGTTCAAATATATGTTGATGATATAATTTTTGGATCCACTAATGATTCATTGTGCAAGGAGTTTTCCCTTGATATGCAAAGTGAATTTGAAATGTCAATGATGGGAGAACTAAAGTACTTTCTGGGATTACAAATCAAGCAAACTCAAGAAGGTATATTCATCAATCAATCCAAATACTGCAAGGAATTGATCAAAAGATTTGGGATGGATAGTGCAAAACACATGTCTACACCGATGAGCACTAATTGTTACTTAGATAAAGATGAATCTGGTCAGTCTATAGACATAAAACAATATCGAGGTATGATCGGATCTCTTCTTTATTTATCTGCTAGTAGACCTGATATTATGTTTAGTGTATGCATGTGTGCTAGGTTTCAATCCAACCCCAAACAATCACATCTAAGTGCAGTAAAGAGAATCATGAGATATCTATTAGGAACAATCAATTTAGGATTATGGTATCCTAAGAATTCAACATGTAACTTAATAGGATATTCTGATTCTGATTTTGCCGGATCTAAAACTGATAGAAAAAGTACAAGTGGAACTTGTCAATTTATTGGATCGGCTCTTGTCTCATGGCATAGTAAGAAACAAAACAGTGTTGCTTTATCTACTGCTGAAGCGGAGTATATCTCTGCCGGTAGTTGTTGTGCACAAATTTTATGGATGAAGCAACAATTATCTGACTATGGCATCATTCTTGATCGCATACCTATTAAGTGTGATAATACTAGTGCCATAAATCTATCCAAAAACCCAGTTCAACATTCAAGAACTAAACATATAGAGATTAGACACCACTTTCTTAGAGATCATGTCTTAAAGGGAGATTGTGTATTAGAATTTGTTGATACTAAGAATCAACTTGCTGATATTTTCACTAAACCTCTCCCCAAGGAAGTGTTTTTCTCTATTAGAAGAGAATTAGGTCTCTTAGATGTAAGAGATTTAGAAAAATAGGAATTGATTGGTTGATTGATTAGTTGATTGATTGGTTGATTGATTGGTTGATTTACTTTTTACCTTTTGATTGTAGATTATTTTGTTTGATCTTGTTTGAATTCTTGTTTTTTATGATAGAATTTATGATTTCTTGTGTATATAGTAATTGAATGATTGAATTTAGTGTATTAGTAGTGAAAATTAGTCATATAGGATGTATTTGAGCATAAATATAGATATTCTCTTAGAAACTAGCCTAGGATAGGCTCTGGTAATCGATTACCATCCAGTGTAATCGATTACACATGAACAGGCAGCCTGTAATCGATTACAACATCCTGTAATCGATTACCAGAAGGCTTATTGGGCCTGTAATCGATTACCAATACCTGTAATCGATTACAATGCGTCATCTTCTATAAATACTCACGAAATCAGAGCTGCTGCGCAGCCAAAGCTTCCTCCACGTTTTCCTCCATACCTAGAACTTCAAACCTTCGATTCTCACTCAATTCTTCACCAAATCACGTCCCGTAAAGCCCAATCTTCCTCTTTTTCACTCCTCTTTCACTTCCACCGATCAAAGAAGAGAAAGGGATCATCCTCCACCGCTACCACTGCTGCCCATCGCCGTCACGACCCATCCGGAGCACCCACAGCACCTATTCCTCCTTCTTTGTCATCTCCAAGATCATCAACATTGTTTTCATCCGATGATCAACGTCTACGGTACCTTTCTCAGTTTTCTTCTAGAATAATCTTAGACCCTAAATACCTAGACGTAGAGTTCTTTAATGATGAAACGTTTGATTGCTATAAAGTGTTTCAAAATTCTGGTCTTGTTGATTTCATGTCATTTAAATTGCCATATTATCCTGAACTTGTAAAGGTCTTCTACTGCAATTTAAAAATTCAGGATGGTATTATTATGTCTGAGGTGCATGGTACTTCTATGGTCATTGATCAGTCACTTTTCTTTTCTTTGACTCATTTACCCAGTCAAGGTGCACCTTTTGAGGGCACCATTGTTGATGACTGGAAATTCGATTATTCGAGTCATGATGCTCGTCGCATGGTCTGCAATGATCAAGCTGAAATGACCGGTAGATTGTTGGCCGGGTCATTAACTTTTGATAATCGCATCATGCATTATATCATTGTTAGAATTTTGCTTCCTCGGTCTTCAAATTTAGCACAAGCCTCTGAGGAGGATTTGATTCTTATGTGGGCTTTTCTAACCGGTCGTCAGATCGACTGGGCCCATTTGGTTCGGTACCGAATGCATAAGGCATTACGGGCCAATGCACCTCTTCCTTATCCACATTTGATTACTCTGTTTTTGCGTCATTTTCAAATTCCGCTTGATGATGAACCCTTTGTTCAAGTCAAGCGTTCCTTTGCAATTGGTGCTGGTGCAGTTACCTCCTTTGGGTATCGTAAAGATCGGAATGGACAATGGCTGAAGAAGGATGCACTCCCTCCTCCAGATGAACGTACTCCTTCACCTCCTCCTCAACGTGAGGATTCCGCACTCATGAATGAAGTCCTCTCCGAATTACGGGGTCTTCGTTCGTATGTTGGTGACCGCTTCGACTCGTTAGATTCACGCTTTGCCGGTATGGACATTCGTCTTACACAGCTTGAAGAGGATGTCGGATACATTCGTCAGAGTTTCGATCTTCCACCACCACCTCCGTCTTCTTAGATTTTAGTTTCTGATTATTTATCTTTTATAAGCCGTGTATTTTGGCTTTTAGTTTCTTAGAATTTACATTATTATGCTAAGTACTTTGCTTATTTATCTTGTGGTTTTAAATTTCAGTCTTGGATATTTTGTGGTTGTTGACATTTTTATTTGAATTCTGGTTTGATTATTTCTTGTTTGTGAGTTTGGCTTATTGTGTTTAATACTCTAATATTTATATCTTGCTACTCCATTGCTATATCTGTGTTGATTTCCGAGTTCTTTGGCTTTTTGATGTTGCCAAAGGGGGAGAAAAGGTTGCTTAACAGACTTAGAAATCAAGTGATCATATATTCCGAAATATAGGGGGAGTAAACGAATGCACATTTTATCTATATACAATTGTTTGTTTCTTGCTTGAATCTTGATTTCAGGTATTGTATTGTCATCATCAAAAAGGGGGAGATTGTAGATGCAATTGGCTTTGATGTTTTGATGATGATCATGATGATGTGTTGCAATTGATGCAAATGGGCTTTTCAAGATTAAAATTCAAGACAATACTTCAAGATTACAAGTCACAACATCAAGATGATCACTAGAATATTAGGAAGGGAATTCCTAATTGAATTAGCAAAGGTTTGGCCAAGAGATTTAAATTAAAAAGTGTTTCTCAAAGGTTTTACTCTCTGGTAATCGATTACCAGAGGATGTAATCGATTACCAGTGGCCAAATACGTTTTATAACAGCTACAAAAATTTGAATTTGAAATTTTAGACTGTGTAATCGATTACACAATTTTGGTAATCGATTACCAGCAGTTAGTAAACGTTTTAATTCAAATTTTAAAAGCTGTAATCGATTACACAATTACTGTAATCGATTACCAGACAGGATTTTCAGAAAAATAATTTCAAGAGTCACAACTTTTCAAAGGCTTTATTCATGACCACCATTGGTCTATATATATGTGACTTAAACACGAAATTGCTAAGAGATTTTCAGAACAACAAAGTGTTTATCCTCTCAAAGAGCAATTTCATTTTATCCTCTTAAGAATTCCTTGGCCAATTCAATTGCAATTCATTAAGGAATTAATTGAGTGCTCAATCTGTAAAATCCATCTCTTTCTAGAGAGATTTGTTCCTCTTCTTCTTCTCATTCTCTAAGGGATTAAGAGACTGTGAGTCTCTTGTTGTAAAGGATCTCTAAACACAAAGGAAGGATTGTCCTTGTGTGTTTAGAACTTGTAAAAGAAATTTACAAGATAGTGGAACTCTCAAGCGGGTTGCTTGGGGACTGGACGTAGGCACAAGGGTGTGGCCGAACCAGTATAAAACTGAGTTTGCATTTTCTCCTCCCTTAATCTCCTTTATTTATTATTGCTTTATATTCATATTCAAGTTGCTTCATTTGAATTAATATTTAAGAAGATTGTCATTAAGGGAATTCATAACTTGAGTAAAAAGTGAAATAGATTTTTAATTAGGGGAAACAGTTTGGAATATCTTAATTCAACCCCCCCTTCTTAAGATATCTGAGGCCACTTGTCTAACACGTAGACCACGTCTTTTCCGGTTTTTCTGACGTTTTCCTCAAATAAACGTTGGTGGCGACTCCGCGCATATTCCTTTCTTGGAAGATGCTCCCACAAGTCGCGCGTCGTCCTCCCCGCGAAGGGTAGGTTGCGACAGTTGGCGACTCCACTGGGGACTGTTTTTAGAGAGTTAGGCCATTTAATCTTGTGCAATGTTTTATCATGACTTTCTCCTTTGTTGGTTTCCCTTTATTTTTCTTATGTTCTTGTATATATAACTCTTTGATGCTTTTAGTGCGTCTTAAAATGTATGCATAAGGTAAATATTTATTCATTTGATGCACACAAACACCAACACTATTTGCACACACGGTGAGTTGAAAAAGGGCCCTATACCCGGGTTCGTGGGAACATAAGGAGTGGAGGTGAATCGGTGATCATGCTAGGTCTCCGACTTGCTTGATTACAGTGAACCCTCATCTAGAATTTTTCTCTTTGATAAACATATTGTTGCTAGTAGTCCCTACTACTGCAATATGTCCTTCGAAGGGAATGATACCTCTAGAGACCATCAAGAGAGATATGACCACCTTGGGAATCATCACTAAAAGCCTTGTTAGCTCCCTCCCATATAGGTCCCTTGAATAGGGGCACGGAGCGGACACGCTGCGTGCCATTTTTCACACTGCCATGCATAAGTGTCATGTACCCTTTTGCCTATATTTTGTGAATATTGTCATACTATGTACATTGTCGTGTTGTGCCTTTCGCATATGCATCATGCATTCATCCATTCCACCCATGATAGATGTCGGGGTTTTGATTCGCACCGATTTTGTTTCACTTTTGTAAAACATGGGACCAAGTCAAACGCCTTCGCTTAAAAAGAGGTTCTATCAAGTCAAGGTCAAGAGCCTAGGAATCACCAGTCTAAAAGATTTAGGACAGTTAATGGGGCAGCTCCAGCAGCAAGCTTTTTGCAAAGCTTACGGTAAAATCTATGACCTACCATGGTAGAAGTCTCCACAGAGGCCATTGCTTCCCTCGCCCAGTATTATGATCAGCCATTGAGGTGTTTCACCTTTGGGGACTTCCAGCAATCACCCATGGTAGAATAATTTGAAGAGATCCTAGGATGTCCCCTAGGGGGAAGGAGACCATACCTCTTCTCAGGGTTCTATCCCTCATTAGCTAGAATTTCTAAGATAGTCCAAATCTCAGTGCAGGAATTAGACCACAGAAAGCAAGTCGAAAATGGGGTGGTTGGAATACCGAGAAAATGTTTGGAGGTAAAAGCAAGAATCTTGGCAGGTAGAGGCGAGTGGGCCTCGTTCATAGACATTCTCGCGCTGTTGATCTTCGGAGGAGTCCTTTTTCCAAATGTGGATGGGTTGGTGGACCTAGCAACAATCGACGCTTTTCTCGCCTAACAAAACCACAAGGAAAGCCCGGTTATCGCTATGTTAGCCGACCTATATGACACCTTTGACCGAAGATGTGAGAAGAGCAGTACGAGGATTGTTTGTTGTACTCCAGCTCTTTATGTATGGTTGGTTTCACACCTTTTTCGCCAAGAGGTAAGGCATGCTTGCCCGCTAGAAGGTCACCGTTCATGCACAGAGAAAGGAGGCGCAAATTGGGACCAACTCTTAGCAAACAAAGAAGGAGCGTCTATCAACTGGTTCCCTCGATGGAAAGAAGGAAGAACCGGAGTTCTTATTTCGTGTGGAGGATTTCCGAATGTTCCCTTGATGGGGACGAGGGGTTGCATCAGTTACAATCCCATTCTTGCTATAAGACAATTTGGCTACCCTATGAAAGGGGCACCGCTAGAGGAAGAGATCGCGCCTGTCATTTCACGCGATTTCAATAAGACCAACATGGAGACGCTTCAGAAGGTTCGCAAGGCATGGGAGGTGGTGCGAAAGAAGGACAAAGAACTTAGGGGCAGTAACAATGGGCCCATCGGTGGCTACCGTAAGTGGTTGAAAGCCCACGTGCAAGGTTTGGATTGGCTCCAGAGTTTGAGAACCGCAAAAAGGGAGGAAGTTGAGGCACCGGAGGAAGATGAAGAGGTGCAGGCCCTTAGGGCAGAACTCGAGCAAGCCCAAACAGTCAAAGAAAGGTTCAAATCAACAGCTCTGAAGATCCGAAAGGAGAATGCCGAACTGAGAGATATGAATATAGCTACCACCAAAGACTTGGAACAAGAAACCAAGAGGGCTCGTAAGGAAGAGCACGGCCAGAACAAGTTTCGAGGGCCTCTGTGGAGCAGCAATAGCGAGCTTAAGCTCCGAAGGGAAGAGAGAGACCAATCACGAGCACATAGCATGGTCTTGAAAGAGGAGTTAGCTGTTTGCTCAAGGTCCAAAAGAAACTTGTCTCAGCATTTAGGCGAGACAGAGACCAACATGTTAGCCATCGTCAGCAAGTACCAAGAAGAACTAAATCTAGCCACGACCCATGAGCATAGAGTGGCGGACGAGTATGCCCAAGTGTACGCGGAAAAGGAGGCTAGAGGAAGGGTGATCGACTCGTTACATCAAGAGGAAACAATGTGGATGGACCGATTTGCTCTTACCTTGAATGGGAGTCAAGAACTTCCCCGATTGCTAGCCAAGGCCAAAGCAATGGCGGACACCTACTCCACCCCCGAGGAGATCCACAGACTTCTCAGCTATTGTCAGCATATGATAGACTTAATGGCCCATATAATTAGAAACCACTAGGAAGTTTGTATTATCACTCAGATCTTGACTAGTTAAACTTTCTGAATAAAATGAGTTTATCCCGCGTTTTTACTCCAAAGATCAGTGTGAATCAAATTACTCCCGCATTTTATCTCTAGCATGCATTCATATCATGCATCGCATAAGCATCTCTTCATGGCATCACAATGAACATATCATTCCTGCATTTGTCCGTTATCATATTCCAACATCACATTTTGCTTGAGTCATTGCATCATCATGCATATGCGTTCAACATACTTTTTGTTCTATAAACTGCATACCATTTGTTTTCATGTTCACTCATCCTTGCATTTTCCTCTACAAAACAAAAACAAAAAGGGAAGCATGAAAATTCATGATGCATTCTTGGTTGCATATATTTGGTACCATGAGCCAACCATGTTGGGATCATAAACCCGTTTCACTTAAAAACAAAATGAGTGAACATGGTACCTAATGCATGGTTAACTAGGAAATGATGTTTTCCATGCATAGCTTAAAGTATGCCCAAGTCATTCATCCCTATGAAAGGTTGTTGAAGTATTGGCGATCAGAATTGCCATTCCTTGGATTATAGGGTTGAACTAAGCTCATGCTTTTTCAAAAAAAGTTCATCAAGTCAAGTTGAAGTATGGAAGTAACCATCTTGCAAAAATTGGGGCAAAAGATGAATCGAGTTACATCACTGCTTCGTCTACTGCCAATCACATTTAGGACTGTTGATGTCCTTGTTACTTCCAGTGACCAAGATGTCATGAACCATGTTGAAAAATCTAAATTGATTCAACCTCATGTCCTGCGTAAAAATTCGCAATACTTCAACTGTGTATCATTCACATACATCCATGCTTTTCATTAGGTTGCATTGCTCATTGCATTCTTTCCTTGAAAAAAATAAAATAAAATAAAATAAAATAAAAATGAACATAATCATTGTTATCAAAAAGAAAAAAACACGCTTTACGGCGCCCTTACCGAACCTGTGCTTGAGCTAGAGTAATGGGTGAAGTAGAGGAGGTGCAAGAGCAAAAGAAAAAAAATGGCCACAATGATAGAGGCCATGATGAGCATAAAGGAGATAATGGAGGTCAGTGCGGCTTACCGAACCCGTGCTAGAGCTAGAGTAATGGGTGAAGTAGAGGAGGTGCAAGAGTAGATAAAGGCCGACATGGAAGAGAAAATGGCCACAAGGATGGAGGCCATGATGAGCATGAAGAAGATAACGGAAGCCAATGTGGTTACAATTGCTGCTACCAGCGCCGTTGCTAAGGTGAACCCGATGCCCCCATCTGGCCTCAACCAAATGAATCATCCAACCCCAGATATGGTGGACAAAGATTTGGGAAGTACGAGCGGCCCCCATTATGTGCAAATTCAAAACAAACACGCCTTCACGCCATATGGCTTGCCTTCCAACTATACACCACCCAATGTGGCGTACACTCCCAATGAGAATGTCAATAACTCCACTCCGATACTCATTGAGAGCCAATAACCTCAATCTGATCAGGCACATGTCTCTCAAACCATGGGGGAGACACATGAAATTCCCCACCACAATCTAGCCGACTTCGAGCCTTGCCTCGGATATGCCACTGAAGGGCAAGCAGTTGGTGGTATACCCCTGCAAAACACTTTGGAGGGCCCTCAGTATCACCCACAATCACACCTCTTGCATTCCACAGCAGGTAAAATCCCTCCTATTATGGAAGGAAAGGGAAAAGTTGGATCATCTGGAGGAAAGGCTCAGGGCCATTGAAGGAGGCAAAAATTATGCCTTTGCTAATCTAGAAGAGTTATCCCTAGTACCCAAACATGGTCATTCCCAAGTTCAAGGTGCCGGACTTTGACAAGTACAAGGGGACTACTTGCCCTAAGAACCATCTAAAGATGTGTTGTCGAAAGATGGGGGCATACGCAAAAGATGAGGAACTGTTGATACATTTCTTCCAAGAAAGTCTTACTGGAGTAGCTGCTACTTGGTACACTAACTTGGAGCCTTCTCGAGTCCATTCTTGGAAGGACCTAATGGTTGCCTTCGTTAGGCAGTATCAGTACAATTTTGATATGGTTCCAGATAGGATGCAACTACAAAACATGTTCAAAAAAGGACACAAATCTTTCAAAGAATACGCCCAAAGGTGAAGAGACCTGGCAGCTCAAGTGGCACCTCCAGTGACGGAGAAAGAGACGATCACAATAATAGTAGACACATTACCAGTGTTTTACTATGAAAAATGGTGGGGTACGCGCCTTCAAGCTTTGCAGATTTGGTCTTCGCCGATGAAAGGATTGAAGTGGGTCTAAAAAGAGGCAAATTTAATCATCCTGCTTAGACGAATGTGAAAACTGGGGCAAATGAAGAGGATGAGAAGGAGGGAGAAACCCATGCTGTGACTGCCATTCCTATACGGCCAAGTTCCCCACCAGCTCAACATCATCATTACTCAGCCAATACCATCCATTCTCATTACCCACCACCCATTTATCCATAAAGGCTATCCCTAAATCAACAACAAAACCCACCTACCACACAACCAATGCTAAACACCACCGTTAGCACAAACCAAAACACCAACCAAGAAATGAATTTTGCAGCGAAAAGCCTGTAGGATTCACCCCAAATTCCGGTGTCATATGCTAACTTGCTCCATTATCTACTTGATACTGCAATTCCGGTGTGCTTATCATGGAGGAGCCCCGGGGCATTCCACTGAGCATTGTAGGGCCCTGAAGCATAAGGTGCAAAGTCTAATTGATGCGGGCTGGCTAAAATTTGAGGAGAATCGCGTATGAGTCCTGACATTGACAAACGACACCACACATGAGGCAATTTTGAAAGCCGTTGTTAGATGTCTCTAATGACTCATCAGGATTTTCAAGTTTATGCCATTATTATAAACCACAGTTACAATGCTAAAATGGATGAATTTGACATCCTTGTCTCTCTCATCCTCTCACAAACACATCTTTGCTTATTCAACTTCCACCGGAATGTGAGTGTAAGCCATTGGTTTGTTTGCTCAAAGCGACCTGCCCTTCTGAGTGTTGACTTCCAAGACCGTTCAATCAGAGATTACTCGTCCTGCACATTGGTGGGGTGCCACAAACAACGAGTAAAGCAGAAAAGTTCAAAAAGAAAAAAAAGCATTTGATTGACTGTGTTTTCAAGTAAAAATATAAACATTCATGTGACCTCATTTTATCATTCCAGAAATTTTGTCTTTTTAGAGAGAAGTGAGTTATCAAGAATAGGAGTCATTTGACTTAATCTGTCGATTGAAAAAATCCTTCAACTATTTCTCGTCCTTGGAAAATCCTTTTTGCAAGAATCAACTGCTTCTTTCATTCTTCCTTGCTACTAGGTTGTGAAAACAAATATTGGTACCTCAAAGCCTTACACTAGGGCAATGAGGGGCACCGTGCATGAGCCTCAAGTAAACCTAGGGGCAGATTAGAAGTTCTCACCCAATAGGTTCCCATCTACAAGGTCATGACGAAAGATAACAATTGGTACCTCAAAGCCTTACACTGGGGCAATGAGGGGCACCGTGCATGAGCCTCAAGTAAACCTAGGGGCAGATTAGAAGTTCTCACCCAATAGGTTCCCAGCTACCAGGTCATGACGAAAGATAACAATTGGTACCTCAAAGCCTTACACTGGGGCAATGAGGGGCATCGTGCATGAGCCTTAAGTGAACATAGTGGCGGATCAAAAGTTCTCACCCGTCGATATCTTTAAACAAAAAAAAAAAGGGGGACAAACCCTGGAATTTATATGGATTGATTAAACGTCAAACGGCTCAACTACCGTCACTCCAAAATGGTCAAGTGACTAAATCAAACAGAACATACACTCTGAGGGAGTTCCTGGAGAGATTTGCAAAAGATAGGATAAGGTTGCATGAATTATCACCTCTTTCAAAAGGACAGTCAATCTGTGTTTTCCAAAAAAAAATCAAAATCAAAATCACAAAATAGGGAAAGAATGTCATTGTACAACTTTCCATTGCATTGCATTGTTTCATATGAAGTCCACATTTACCAAATTTCACGACAAAGGTTGCATGCATCTGCATCCCTAAAAATCACGTTAACTGCATAGATTTCCTACATCTAATGCCCAATCTTTTGAATTTGGGATGACCGACTCTCTCAATGAGTCAATCTCATGCTTTCTCATAAGGGTGGACCCTTGGGTACTAGTACCTATCACCTTTAGAGGACTACACATCCTCTCCTTCAGAGGACTACACGTCCTCGCCATCAGAGGACTACATGTCCTCGCCTTCAGAGGACTTCACGTCCTCACCTTCAGAGGGCTACACACCCTCATCTTCAGAGGACTATACGTCCTCCCCTTGAGGGGACTACACGTCCTTGCCTTCGGAGGGCTACACACCCTCGCCTTTAGAGGGTCATGTACCTTCACCTTCAGAGGACTACACGTCCTCGTCTTCAGAGGACTACACGTCCTCGCCATCAGAGGACTCCACGTCCTCGCCTTTAGAGGACTGCATGTCCTCGCCTTCAGAGGACTGCACGTCCTCACCTTCAGAGGACTACACGTCCTCGCCTTCAAAGAGCTACACGCCCTCGCCTTCAGAGGGCTACATGCTCTCGCCTTTAGAGGGCGACACGCTCTCGCCTTCAGTGGGCTCCACATCCGCACCTTAAGAGAATTTAAGGTCCTTTGCCCTTAATGCTTAACCGAGACTTGTGCTCCCGGTTATGGGGCCAGTAGTTTCCTTTTATCAACTCCGGGGCCACCCCCTAATCCCGGAGGAGGGCCAACTATGCGAGCACAACCAGAGAGAGAGGCTATCACGCTGCTACTATGCATACCGGGGCAAGATTTCACCCGTGCCGCTGCAAAGAGAAGAGTGTGGATCATGCGCACCAACATGACCACTCTTACACAGATATAAATGACGTTGCTACTTAGCAACATTCTGCCCAGCAACCGTAATGCCGATCTCCCCCTGCGGAAGTATCAGTTGGTCTGTGTCGTCCCGACATAGGTAGGTATGCATCATTTCCAACAAATTTCAAATGCCATCTATTATTTGCAGGGGTTGCGCCCACATGACACCCAGTGGACTCGGAGAAGTCCAACAGGGCCCTGGGGTTTCCAGCTCTGGTTATGGGCCTCTATTAGTCCTGCAGGGTGCCCGTACCCCCCGGCAAGGTCATGCCATCGCGACATAGGTAAGTATGCATATGGTTCAAACTGAATTCTGATGTCATCTATTGTTTGCAGGGATCGCGCCCGCAGGACACCCAGTGGACCCAAAAAAGTCCAAGAGGGTCCTGGGGTTTCCAGCTCTGATTACGGGCCTCTGTCAGTTCTACAGAGTGCCCATCACCCCCAGCAAGGTCATCAGGCCTCCTACTAACCGAGCTTTCATCAAGAAGTATTGCGCCCCCAGGCATGCAGAGGGCGAGACACCACAACAGCCTGGGGGTGGCCAGCAACAGGCAACAAATGCACCGCCACCACCTCAAGAGCCCCTCAGCTCATCCACAAAAAGGTTAGAGTATTGCCTACGACACACGGCCGACCAATAGGCGACCAAGTCCAAGGCCAAAGGTAAGCAAAGTACTAGGTCCGTGACCAACAAGTCATCATGCGTCCAGCTCAAGACGTTAAAAAAGCGCTACTAGGAGGCAACCTAGTACCTTTTAAATCTCTGCTTGTTATTTGATCACCTTTGTTTCTCAAGTCATAGTAGGACACACCTAGTTGCTCAGGATCCTGGGAATTTAAATAAAACAAGCACAAGCTCGGAAGGTAGTCATACTTCACAAAATATATGTATGTATGTTTAGGTAGAAAGATACCTTGGATATGCATGTATGTAACAAAATAAATACTTCACAAAATATATATATATATATATATATATATATATATATATATATATATATATATATATATGTAGGTTTAGGTAGAAAGATACCTTGGATATGCATGTATGTAACCAAAAAATACATCACAAAATATATACATGTATGTTTAGGTAGAAAGATGCCTTGGATATGCATGTATGTAACAAAAAATACTTCACGAAATATATATATGTATCTTTAGGTAGAAAGATACCTTGGATATGCATGTATGTAGCAAAAATACTTCACAAAATATATATATATGTATGTTTAGGTAGAAAGATACCTTGGATATGCATGTATGTAGCAAAAATACTTCACAAACTATATATATATGTATGTTTAGGTAGCAAGATACCTTGGACATCATGTATGTAGCAAAGATACTCACAATATATATATATATATATATATATATATATATATATATATAATACCTCATAAAAATATACACATGTTTAGGTAGCAAAATACCTCAAAAAAAAACAACAAAAACAAAAACAAAAACGAAAACAAACAAAAACAAACAAGAACAAAAAATATATCTTTCAGCTGAAAAGCCAACATGCTTTTGAGAAGAGATAACTTCCAGCTTTTCTTTGAAAAAATTCACTGATCATAACCAGTTTTTGAAAGAAAATGTGTATACACCTGAAGGGTAAATGCTGTGGAAGTTTTTTCGAACACCCAAAATAGGCTCAAATGAATGCACAAATTGATAAAAGAACATATTTTAGGAACACTGGGTTGACTAAAGTAGAGAGAATGAATTATGAGCCCTAGCATCACATGACCAAAAATTTTTCGACACTTGAGTGTCCACATAGGTGCATGCACGACTAGTTTTGCATAAAATTTCCAAATCATCATTGTTGCATTTGTGTCATGGAAATAATGTGGGACATCCCCTTTTATCCTTGAACCAAACCAAACCCTGACATATATCATGTCCAGCCGTGCTACAAGCCTTGAGCCAAAATCCCAATTTACCATAAACCTTGACCCAGGGTGAGAATGCCAATCCTTGCCCTTAGAAGAAAACAAAAAAAGAAAGGAAATTCCCAATCAAAAGAGCGGGAGAAAACAAAAAGAGAAAATTCTCAATCTGGGAGAAAGCAAAAAAAGGAAAGAAAATTCCCGATCAAAGATTGAAAGAAAACAGAAGAAATATGCAGTTTGGACCAGACAATATCTGAACAATACAAAATTGTCACCAAGTAAGCACAAAAAGAAAGGAAACCACGACCTGAAGTGGTCCTTTCCCTTTGATTGCCAACAAAAAATCCTGTGCGTCGGTGACTTGTTCGCCTCACACTAAACCAAAATAGAAAAGGAAAAGGCCAAGAGCACTCAAAGCCAAAGTTCCCACCAAAAAACACCATTCCCAAAAAAAAGTCCTATTGATCCATGATCACGCATGTAATCTTTTGATTTGATAGGAAATAATTTGCAAAGTCAAGTCATGGCATATCTATGGTTCGGAATTAGGATGAAACACTTACCTGTGTGAGATTGATACACTTTGAGTGATTTTCTTCTATTTTTGTTGAACCCAGTGTTTCCTCTAAATGGTCATTTAGAAACGAAATGCTAACATCCAAAATCTCATTTATGGTTATGAGAGGATTTCATCAGCATACTCCCCTTCCCGGGTAGACACATTGTTTTTCATCCGAGAAGCATATGTTGTTTTGATTAGTTGGAAGTCTTGTCTCTTTACTAAAGCATGTTCGCATTTTAGTGAAGAAAACACCGAGACTATTTTTAGTCTCACAAGTTATCCAGAACTACGTAGGTCTGAATTCCTCATTGAGGATACGTAGGAGCAAGAGCCTCGCTTTTGTCGGTCGCCCCACAATCTCTGTCATACTGACCCTGGGGTCATGTGACATGCGGAGATACCCAAGTGGTTATCCGTTTAAACTTTCTTTTGCTATCTCTAAGAATCAAAGCATGATAGCACGCAGAGACTAACGTCGTCTTCTGCGCCTTTTGTCATCCAGAGGTGGCGGGCCCGATGACATGCAGGAACCATTTGGTCCCACACTTCCTTTGCTATCTCTAAGACTCAAAGCATGATAGCACGCAGAGACTAACATCGTCTTCTGCGCCTTTTTTCATCCAGAGGCGGCGGCCCCAATGACATGTGAAGACAAATTATGGTCATCCGCACGCTCGATGATTGATAAACGTGCAGAGACAAATTCTGCGCCCTTTGTCATTCAGGAGCAGCAAGTTGAGTGATAAATACGCAGAGACAAATTCTGCACCCTTTGTCATTCAGGAGCAGCAAGTTGAGTGATAAACGCACAAAGACAAATTTTGCGCCCTTTGTCATTCAGGAGCGGCAAGTTGAGTGATAAACGCGCAAAGACAAACTATGCGCCCTTTGTCATTCAGGAGCAGCGAGTCGAGTGGTAAACACGCAAAGACAAATTTTGTGCCCTTTGTCATTCAGATTTCGCAAGTCGAGTGACAAACGCGCAGAGACAAAATATGGTCATTCGGGGACAGTAAGTCGAGAGGTGGGCAGAGACAAATTATGGTCATTCCGTACACCTTTTCGCCATCCAGAGGCGATCGTGTCCGGTGGCACGCAGAGACAAATTATGGTCATTCTGCGCCTTGTGTCAACCAAGAGGAACGAATTCGACAGTATCAGGATGATGTGTCGGTACTGATCATTTTCAAAAATTTTGCAGGTTTCACTGGCAGGGAGATTCATCGGTCGAATGGTGTTTTGCTCGAACGAAATTAGTGCCTTATCTTTACTTCCCTTTTATCTCCAATAAAAGGCAAGTAAAGAGGGGCAACTGTCATACCCTAATTTCATTCGGGGACCATCCGTTGTTGGGATGCGACCCTCGTTTGACCACTTCGAGGTACTTGGCACCCATCGTTAGGCAATTCGTGAAGTTTCGTGACATGCCGGAAGTCAAAAGAAAGCATTGTAGCACAATCCGTGAAGTTCCGTGACATGCCAGAAATTAAAAGGAAGTGTTAGTGCGCAATCCGTAAAGTTTTGTAACATTTCGGAAGGAAAAAAAGGGATGATTACGTAATCTGTAAGGTTCCATAACATTATGGAAGGTAAACAATTATCGTTACGTAATTCGTAAGTTTTCGTAACGTTACGGAAAAAGAATCAGCAAAAAAAGGCAAGGGGTGTATTTAGTAAAAAGGGGGGTGAAAATAGCAACCAGGCCCATTTGGGCCTTCCAGGAAGTTCTCCAAAAGGTGGTGCCTTCTAGAGGAAGCAACCTAGCTCGCCTGGGCGAGCTGGGTGGCAAGCTCCTCCCCCATTTTCCTATAAATAGGGGGAGGAGGGAAGAACAAAAATGTTCAACCCTCCTGGTATCTGAGATTCACTTAAAATTAGTGATAAAAATTGTTTCCGTGAAGAAAATTCAAGCCAAGGCGCTTCCGTAACGTTTCCGTGACGTTTCCGTGGGTGATTTCGCGAAGATTTTCAACCGTTCTTCGTCATTCGTCGTTCGTTCTTCGTCGTTCTTCGGTCTTCAACCGGTAAGTCCCCAAAATCAAACTTTTCAATTCATTGTATGTACCCTTAGTGGTCCTCATTTGTTTTCGTGTGCTTTTATTTTCATTTCATTTACTTTTCGTACCCCCTTTTGACGTGCTTTAGTCATTTATTTAAGTCATTTTCTCGCCTAATAAAAAATACAATAAATTTCCACCGATCGTTCGTATTGTAACATCCTTTAATTTCTGTTAAAATGAATTTCGACCGTTCGGTCATGCCGTAACCATGTTTAAAATCGAAAGAGGCAAAATAATAATATAATAATCAAAAATATCGTTTAGTATATTAAAAATAAAAATAAAAATCAATCGAACGTTTTTCTTTGGGATTTTCTTTTCTTAATCGAATCGACTAATAACCAAAGTGAAACTAAGGCTAAAATCAATTCATAAATCAAACTTTTGTTATCACCTAAAAAGTCATTTTTAAGGTCCAACGCCTTGAAATGGTCTTTTTCCACCTTTATTGTTTAAACATAGATTTCTAAAAAAGCCTAAAATCAACACGTAACTTTATCACCTCTTTCAAAAATAAAGAGATCATTAATGGTCGAATGCCTTAATGTTTTCTCTCTTTTCAAAAGAATTGAAAGATTGTTTAATGGTCCAATGCCTTAAATGACCTTTCATTCAATAAAAACATATCTTGCAAAAAAGGGATAAAAAATAACTTAACCAAACACTTTGTTCACAAAGAACTACGTAGGTCTGATTTCCTTATCACAATTGAGGAATACGTAGGAGCAAGGGAAACACCCTCGTCGACCACAAAAAGATAAAAAGATAAAAATATTAAAAGGCATAAAAAGACATAAAAATGTAAAAAGGGAAAATAATATAAATTGAAGTCACTTTGCACATTGGATTAAAGGTTGTCGTCTCTTGTGACGGACGTGTGGGGTGCTAATATCTTCCCCGTGCGTAAATACAACTCCCGAACCTTTCACTTAAAGTTCGTAGACCACATCTTTTTCGGTTTTTCTGACGTTTTCCTCAAATAAACGTTGGTGGCGACTCCGCGCGTATTCCTTTCTTGGAAGACGCTCTCGCGAGTCACGCATCGCCCTCCCCGCGAAGGGTAGGTTGCGACAGCGTCAAATCATTTAATTGCAACGAAAATAAATATGCAGAAAAATGAAATGGATGAAAGTGCGAGAGGGAACATATCAATAAAAAGGTCATATATTTATAGTCACTTAAACATTAAAGGAAAAGGTATGCCCAACAAGAGAAGCAGACTGTTAGTCGCCTTATACGACTAACTTTTGTATAAAAAACATTTTCCAAAACTTGCATAGTTCCCCAATTTATGGTTATTTTGTAGTGATTTTTTGTAAATAAATTTTGTTTTATGGATAAAGCTGTCTATAGAATATGTCCATTGGATTTAATGATGAAATATGTGCAATTTCAAGTGAAAAAGAGGCTAAGTCATGAAGTGCCAAAAGTGACAGTTGAGCTTAGCTCATCAGTGGGCTAAGCACGCATCCACCTCTAAGTGCAGCTTCAGCGCGCTTAGCGTGATAGAAGAACCTGGCAGGGCATCAATATCAAGGCCACGCACTAAGCGCGAGATCAGTGCGCTAAGCGCAGCAGTTGTCTTCAGCCAGGCTTAGCGCACAACTAGCGCTAAGCTCAAACCCACTTACTCGCGCTAAGCGTGAGGGTGGCGCTAAGCGCAATGTCACAAATTCAGAGCCTATTTAAATCCTGTCTTGTGCAGAATTAGGGTACAACTTTGACAAGGCCCAGGGCATAGAATTTCACAGCACCCCACAGTGCCTATTTCGGGAATAGAGCTCTAGAGGTAGTGAGAGGACCAGTTTTTGCAGAGATACCTAGGTTTTGTAAGCTTATCATTAGGGCTTCTTTTGTAATGGCTGGCTAAACACCCTAGTCGGGGATTTCTAATGAACAACTTATGTAAATACTTAATACCTAATTGATTTTATTTTTTGTGTTCAATGCTTCCTTCAATGCTTAATAATTGTATGCTTTTGGTCTGATCATCCATTTGTGTGCATAGTTAGGTGACTTTAGCATTGGGAAATGTACTATTGCCTTAGAACTTGATTGAAGCAGGATCGAAACTTAGTCTTACAAGAGGGATCTACGGATTAAGTTTTGGTTTTAATTATGTTGTTACAATAATGTGGTTTAGTCTAGGCCTAGTCTTACAAGAGGGATCTGCAAACGAAGCTTAGGCTAAATTAGGCTAAACTTTTGTAAGCTGCTTGAGCTGAGTCTAGTCTTAGAAGAAGGATCTGTGGATGAAACTCAGTTTAAGTTAGTCTACACCTAAGAGGGCCGTCTAAATAAGAGGGATTTGAGGACGAAGCTTGGATTGATTCGGTCTGACGAGGGATCGAGGTTTAGTAATTTAGGCTATAACATAGAACACAAGAGCATGATTGATTAGAGAAATATATTTATATACATCATCTTGTCTGTTAGAAAGACCCAACATTTCTACCTACTACTGTCACTTTTACTTACCTTGCATTTTATAGTTTTTAGTATAAAGGTTTAGTTTAAATTCTGTTTGAAATTATCCATCATACATGTTCTCTCTACAATGCTTCATTTATGAATTTAACTCAGGCTAACATTAGTTCCCTGTGTTCGATACTCAGATTCATCCGTTTTAATTTTTAAATACTTGACGATCCGGTGCGCTTTCCGGCAAACTAGATTTCCCTTGAATATATTTATACGGAGAAAAAGTGGAACAAAAAGTAACTGCAGGGGAAATCCAACAACATATTTATGGAACCGTTGCCGGGGAACTAAGCTGTTATTAGAGTTTAATTTAGTTTTGTAGTATTGCTGTATTTTTGCTTTCTTTGATTTATTGATTCTTTTGACTAACATAGTAGTTATAGAGCATTCATTGTTCTTTTGAATTGGATAACTTCTGTTCTGTTTTTCTTGTATGCAAAGAAGATCTACTGCAGGTGATTTGATCCCCATTGATTTAGAGATTAACGCCACTTGTAGAAAGCGTAATCAAGAGAGAATTAGAAATTTTTTGCAGGATTTAGAAGCAGCAGCAATTCCAGAGGAAGAACCTCAATCTTCTGAGGCATCTTCTAGTTTTCCTATTACAGGACATTCTCATTTAGATCCTATCGAAGACCACATCATGGCTGAAGAGCCAAGAAGAGTCACCCTGGAAGATTATTCAAGTTCTAACATGCCACAATTTTTCACTAGCATTGCACAAACAGAAGTTCAAGTCCAAACCATTACATATCCACCATCATTGATTCAGTTGATTCAAAATAATTTGTTTCATGGATTACCAAATGAAGACCCATATGCACACTTAACCACCTACATAGAAATATGCAATACTATTAGGTTGGTTGGAGTGCCTAAAGATGCAATCCGATTGAGCTTGTTTTCATTTTCTTTATCGGGAGAAGCTAAGAGGTGGCTTCATTCATTCAAATGCAATAGTATTAAGACATGGGATGAGGTTGTGGAGAAATTTCTCGAGAAATATTTTCTTGAGTCTAAGACTGTAGAAGGCAAAGCCGCCATCTCTTCTTTTCACCAATTTCCAGATGAATCTTTGAGTGAGGCCTTGGAAAGATTCTGTGGTTTATTGAGAAAGACTCCCACTCATGGATTCTCATAACCGATACAGCTCAACATTTTTATAGATGGGTTAAGACCATAGTCCAAGCAGTTATTGGATGCTTCTGCAGGTGGGAAAATCAAATTGAAGACCCCTGAAGAAGCCATGGATCTCATTCAAAATATGGCTGCAAGTGACATTGCTATTTTGAGAGATAGAGCTCACATTCCTACTAAAAAGAGTTTATTGGAGCTAACCTCCCAAGACGCATTGTTGGCACAAAATAAGTTGTTGTCTAAGCAACTTGAGGCATTGACTGAAACACTATGTAAGTTGCCAACTCAAATTCATTATGCACATACTTCACATGCTTCTATTTTGCAGGTTGCAGGATGTACCATCTATGGGGGAGCTCATCAATCTGGATGTTGTATCCCTATTGAAGAACAAACCACTCATGAATTCAATTACATGGGAAATCAGCCCAAAAACAATTTTAATGCAGGAGGATTTTCTGGATTCCAACATGGCCAGCAATATAATCAACAGCAGGGACAATGGAGAAACCACCCTAGAAATCAATTCAATAGAGATCAAGGTGGACCATCCATAAGGCCAAAGCAACAAGGGCCTAGTCTCTATGATCGCACAATGAAGGTGGAAGAGACTCTAGCTCAGTTCATGCAGGTTTCTATGTCCAACCAGAAGAGCACAGAGTTTGCCATAAACAATCTGGAGGTCAAAGTGGGACAGCTTGCAAAGCAATTGGTGGATAGATCATCAAGCAGTTTTAAAGCTAATACAAAGAAAAATCCCAAGGAGAAGTGTAAAGCTGTGATGACGAGAAGTAGAATGGCAATCCATGTGGATGAGAGTGAAGCTGAGAAGAAGATGGAGGAACATAAACAACAGCTGGCACCTAAGCCAGCACTTGAACCTATTTTTGATTCTGTAGAACTTGATGAGAATAATGAGGAGACTGAAGATGATAAGGAAGAAGAGACACCAATAAAAGAGAAAGAAAAAGAAAGAATAAAAGAAGAAAAAGAAAAAGAAAAAAAGTTGAAAAATGAAAAACAAAAAGAGAAAGTTGTTGATGATGAGATGAGGAAAGGCAAGAGTGAGGCAAACACTAAAAAGAAGAAAGATACTACTCCAAATGAAGGCAAGGAAGTACCTTATCCTTTGGTACCTTTCCGGAAAGAGAAAGAAAGACATTTGGCCAGATTTCTTGATATCTTCAAGAAACTGGAAATTACCTTGCCATTTGGAGAAGCACTTTAGCAAATTCCCCTCTATGCCAAATTTTTTAAAGATATGATGACGAAGAATAACTGGTACATCCATAGTGACAAAATTGTGGTGGAAGGAAATTGTAGTGTTGTGATTCAATGTATTCTTCCACCTAAGCACAAAGATCTCGGAGTTGTCACAATACCGTGTTCCATTGGTGAGGTTGCTGTAGGAAAAGCTCTCATAGACTTGGGAGCTAGTAGCAACTTAATGCCTCTCTCCATGTGCCGGCGACTTCGAGAGCTTGAGATAATGTATACATGCATGACCCTTCAGTTAGCTGATTGCTCCATCACAAGACCGTTTGGAGTGATTGAAGATGTTTTGGTAAAGGTGAAACACCTTTTATTTCCAGCTGATTTTATGGTGGTAGACATAGAAGAGGATGTTGATATTCCTCTCATTCTTGGCCGCCCATTCATGTCTACTGCAAGCTGTGTAGTAGATATGGGAAAGAAGATGTTGCAAATGGGCATACAAGATCAGAAAGTCAGCTTTGATCTATTTCATGAAGATAAAGAGCCACCTAAACGAAATGTCTATTTTAAAGTTCATGCGATGAAGGAAAGAAGACCTGAGAAGAAGGTCCTTGAAGTGGGAACTTTATTGGATCCTGGATAACAGGATGATGTGTCAAGCTAGTGACGTTAAAGAAGCGCTTACTGGGAGGCAACCCAACCTTTCTTTCCCTTCTCTATCTTCATTTTTTATTTCTTGCATGTAGTTAGGACATCTTACTTGTGATTGTGATTTATTTCAGCTTCTTTAGTAATGAACAAAAAGGGTTTTTCTAAGTATGTGTGAAGAGATAAGCAAAAAATGACTTAGAAAAATTTTCAGATTGCTTATTCGCTAAGCACAAACCTTGCGCTAAGCGCCATCTCTTCATGCGCTAAGCCGAGCTTGCTCGCTGTTAGTCGCTTTATACGACTAACTTTTGTATAGAAATTATTTTCCAAAGCTTGTATAGTTCCCCAATTTATGGTCATTTTGGAGTAAATTTGATACATAAATCTTATTTTATGGTTAACACTGTCTCTAGAACATTTCCATAGAATTTAATGAAGAAATTTGTGCATTTTCAGGAGAAAAAGAGGCTAAGTTTTGAATTGCAAAATATAGCAGTTGGGCTAAGCTCAGCAGCTGGCTAAGCACATATCCACCGCTAAGCACAGCTTGAGCGCGCTTAGTGCAAAGGAGAATTTGGCAGAGCATCAGCATCAAAGTCGCGCGCTAAGCGCGGGATCAGTGCGCTAAGCGCAGAAGGTGCCTTCAGCCAGGCTAAGCTCGAGACTGGCGCTAAGCCCAATTTCACTTACTCGCGCTAAGCGCAAGGGTGGCGCTAAGCGCTACGTCGCGATTTCAGAGCCTATTTAAAGCCTATCTTGTGCAAAATTAGGGTACCAATTTTTACCACCTTTACCACTTTAATGACAGCTTCTACAGACGGCCAGGGCATAGAATGGCAGAGCAGCCATAGGCCTATTTGGGAAAAGAGCTCTAGAAGCAGAAAAGAGGAGCAGCTTGTGCATTGAAGCCTAGGTTTTGTCATTTGAGAGAGATTATTGAGTAGAGAGTGAGTGTGAGATGCTGAGAAAAGGAGGAGGAATCCCTCTTCTTGTGTAAGGAACTATCATTCTTAGCTTTTAATCTCATTTATTGTTAGGGTTTCTTTGTAATGGCTGGCTAAGCACCTTAGTTGGGGATTTCTAATGAACAGCTGATGTAAATACCTAATATCTAATTGATTATGTTTTCTGTGTTCAATGCTTCCTTCAATGCTTAATGTTTGTATGCTTTTGGTCTGATCACCCATTTCTGTGCACAGTTAGGTGACTTTAGCATTGGAAAATGTATTGTTGCCTTAGAACTTGATTGAAGCAGGATTGAAACTTAGCCTTACATGAGGGATCTACAGGTTAAGTTTTGGTTTTAATTATGCTGTTACAATAATGTTGTTTAGTTTAAGCCTAGTCTTACATGAGGGATTTGCGGATGAAGCTTAGGCTAAATTAGGCTAAACTTTAGTAAGCTACTTGAGCTGAGTCTATGATGTAAGCTCGATTGGAGCTTATAGGCCTAGGATCTTCCTCATCAATGGATTCCTTTGCTTCTTGGAAGATGAATGGCAGTGGAATGGAGAAGGAAGAGAGAGACGAAACGCGACTTCAAGGAGAAGATGAGTCTAGAAGAAGCTCACCATCATAAGAGGCCATGGGTAAGAGCTTGGAGGAAGAAGCAGATGAATGAAGGGAGAGGGAGAGAAAAGCATGAAATTTTGTGCTCAAAGAGAGTTCTAAAATCTTAAGTTTAATTTTCAAATGATCAAAGTTCAAAAAAATGCACACACATGACCTCTATTTATAGTCTAAGTGTCACACAAAATTGGAGGGAAATTTGAATTTCAATTCAAATTTCACTTGAACTTGAACTTGAATTTGTGGAGCCAAAATTTCACTAATTATGATTAGTGAATTTCAGTTATGGTTCAGCCCACTAATCCAACATCAATTCCAAGATTCTCCACTAAGTGTGCTTAGGTGTCATGAGGCATGTAAAGCATGAAGGACATGCACAAAGTGTGACTATATCATGTGGCAATGGGGTGTAGTAAGCAAATACTCACCTCCCCCTCTAAAATTTAATTGGATTGGGCTTTTATCAATTCAATTAAATTTATTTCCCAACACACACATCAAATATTCACTTAGTGCATGTGAAATTACATAACTACCCCTAATACAAAAACTAGTCTAGGTGCCCTAAAATACAAGGGCTGAAAAATCTTATATTTCTAGGGTACCCTACCTACATTATGGAGCCCTAAATACAAGGACCAAATATCATGACATCCTACTCTAATATGTACAAAGATTATTGGACCCAACCTTGGCCCATGGGCTCAAAAATCTACCCTAAGGTTCATGAGAATCCTAGGGCCTTCTTCAACAACTCTAGCCCAATCCTCTTGGAGCCTCTTGCTCATGGCTCTTGTGACATGTCCCTTCCTAGGGAGGATTGCATCATCTCCTCCCCCTTGAAGAGGATTTGACCTCAAATCTATTAGTTCCTCCTCCTCAATATCAGCTCCACCTACAAAAGGAATTAAATCAGAAATGTTAAAAGTGGTGCAGACTCCATACTCTTATGGGAGGTCCAACCTATAGGCATTGTGATTGATCCTCTCCAAAACCTGGAAAGGTCCATCCCCTTTAGGGCTAAGCTTGGATTTCCTTTTATTAGGGAATCTATCCTTCCTAAGATGGAGTCAAACCCAATCACCCTCATTAAGTATTAGCTCTTTTCTTCCTCTATTGTCTTTAGTTGAATACACCTTTGTTTGGTTCTCTATTTGGTTCTTAAGCCTCTCATGCAACTTCTTTACAAACTCTTACCTAGATTCCCCTTCTTTATCTATAAAAGAAGTGTCCAGTGGAAGGGGAATAAGGTCTAACGGTCTTAGGGGATTGAACCCATAGACAACCTCAATAGGGGATTGCTTGGTGGTTCTATGAACCCCCCTATTGTAGGCAAATTCTACATGAGGAAGAAACTCATCCCAAGACTTATGGTTGTTTTTCAGAAGAGCCCTTAAAAGGGTGGATAAAGACCTATTCACTACCTTTGTTTGCCCATCAGTTTGTGGATGAAAAGTGGTAGAGAAAAGAAGTTTAGTTCCTAGCTTAGCCCATAAGGTTTTCCAGAAGTGGCTAAGGAACTTAGCATCTCTATCTGACACAATGGTCCTAGGCAAACCATGGAGTCTCACAACTTCCCTGAAAAAGAATTTTGAGATGTGGGAAGCATCATCCACCTTGTGGCAGGGTATAAAGTGTGCCATCTTGCTAAACCTATCCACCACCACAAAGATAGAGTCTACACCTCTTTGGGTTCTACGAAGCCCAAGGACAAAGTCCATACTAATGTCTACCCAAGGTGCATATGGGATGGGTAAGGGTGTGTATAGCCCATGAGGCATCACCCTAGACTTGGCTTGTAAATAAGCCACACACCTAGTGCAATGGTTATGGACATCTTTCTTCATATGGGGCAAATAAAACTTTTCTTTGAGTAAGACAAGGGTCTTGTCTATCCCAAAGTGGCCCATGAGCCCACCCTCGTGCCTCTCTTTCACAAGTAATTTCCTAATGGATCCTTAGGGTATGCAAAGTTTTCCCTCTTTGAACAAATACCCCTCAACCAAATAGAATCCATCTTGGGCCTTTTTCCCACAACTCTCATAAATGGGAAAGAAATGTTCATCTAAAGCATACAAGTCCCTAATGTTATCAAATCCCAAAATTTGAGCTCCTAGGGAGCAAAACAATGTGTGTCTCCTAGAGAAGGCATTAGCTACCACATTTGTTTTTCCCTTTTTGTATTTGATAACATATGGAAATTGCTCTAGGTACTCTACCCATTTTGCATGCCTTTTGTTTAACTTGCTTTGCCCTCTAATGTACTGAAGTGATTGATGATTACTATGAATGACAAATTCCTCGGAAACAAGGTAATGTTCCCAAGTTTGGAGGGCTCTTATTAAGGCATAAAGCTCTTTATCATAGGTGGGGTAGTTGAGGGTGGCACTATGAATTTTTTCACTAAAATAAGCAATAGGGTGCCCACCTTGTAACAATACAGCTCCAACTCCCACTCCAGAGGCATCGCATTCCAGCTCAAAAGTTTTAGAAAATTCAAGAAGAGCTAGAACAGGTGCGTTAGTAAGCTTTTCTTTGAGAAAAGCAAAGGCTTGCTCTTGTTTTTCACCCCAGGTAAATGCCACATTCTTCTTCACCAGCTCATTGAGAGGTGATGCAATTGTAGAGAAATTAGGAATGCACCTTCTATAGAAACTTGCTAACCCATGGAAGCTCCTAGTATCTCCCACATTTTTTGGGGTGGGCCATTCTTGGATGGCCTTGATTTTCTCAGGGTCCACTTGGATCCCATTTCTACCAACTACAAACCCTAAGAAAACTATATTATCTACACAAAAGGTACACTTCTCTATATTTGCATAAAGGGTGTTTTTCATAAGGACTGAAAGAACTTGCCTGAGATGTCCTAAGTGATCATCTAGGCTCCTACTATACACTAAAATATCATCAAAATAAACAACTACAAATCTACCTATGAAATCCCTTAAGACATGATGCATAAGCCTCATAAATCTGCTTGGTGGATTAGTGAGCCCAAAAGGCATCACTAGCCATTCATACAAACCAAACTTGGTCTTGAAAGTGGTTTTCCACTCATCACCCTTTTTCATCCTGATTTGGTGATAACCACTTTTAAGATCAACTTTTGAAAAGATATTGGCACCATGCAACTCATCAAGTCTAGGAATGGGGTGCCTGCAATCTGTACACATTCTCCATGTACCATCCTTTTTGGGCACCAACAACACTGGCACAACACATGAGCTTAGGCTCTCTTGGACCCAACCCTTCTCCAACAATTCTTTAACCTGAGACTCTATCTCCTTAGTGTCGCAACGTGCCCTTTTGCGGGCAAGCGAAGGCGAGGCTCACGGTTGTGCTTTCCAAAGGAGGAAAGATGCGCGGAGTCGCCACCAACGTTTATTTGTGGAGAACGTCGGGAAAACCGAAGGAAACCGGTCAAAATGAAAATTCTAAGTCCGGGAGTTGTATTTACGTTTGAGGAAGGTATTAGCACCTCTCACGTTTGTCTCAAAGGACAACAACCTATTTTTTAGATTTGTGGAAATTGTATTCCCTTAACTTTTATTTCTTTTTTATTTTTTGAGGTCGACAAAAGCGGGACTTTTGCTCCTACGTACCCTCCATCGAAGAGGAAATTAGACCTACGTAGTTCTTCATAAGAGTGAATCAAGCGATTCTTTTTACTTGAAAGGTGATCATTTTAAGGCGTTGGACCTTAAAAATGATCCATTTTACTTGGTAAGAAACTGAAATGATAAACTTTCAAAATCCTATTTTTGTGGACGAGCTTGACTAGGCGAGTTGATTTTAGCCATGGTTTCACTTTAGTTATTAGTCAATTCAATTAAGAATGAGAAATCCTAAAGAAAAAACGTCTGATTGATTTTTCGCTTTATTTTACTAAAAGGTGTTTTTTTTATTATTATATTATTATTTTACCTCTTTTTTGATTTCCAACGTGGTTACGGCACGACCGAACGGTCGGAATTCATTTTAACAGAAATTAACGGATCATACAATTCAAATAATCGGTGGAAATTTATTTTATTTTTAGATTAGGTGAGAAATGACTTAAATAAATGACTGAAGCACGTCAAAAGGGGGTATAGAAAGCGAATGAAAATGAGAATAAAAATACCTGAAACAAAATGTGGACCACCACGGGTACATAGAATGAATTGAAAAGCTTGGTTTGAGTTACTTACCCATTGAAGACTGAACAAAACGAAGAACGAACGATGAATGTTGAAGAACGGTCGAGAATCTTCGCGTAATTACTCACGGAAACGTTACGGAGACATTACGGAAGCGCCTCGGCTTGGATTTTCTTCACGGAAATAATTTTCCTCAGCAATTTCGAGAGAATAAGAAGTGCCAAGAAGGCTGAACCCCTTCTCCCTTCACTCCTCCCCCTATTTATAGCAAAATAGGGGAGGAGCTTGCCACCCAGCTCGCCCAGGCGAGCAAGGTTGCTTCCTCCAGAAGCAACAGCCTTCTGGAGGAAGAATCTGGAAGGCCCAAGTGGGCCTGATTGCTATTTGTACCCCCCTTTTTACTAAATGCACCCCTTCTACTTTTTTTGGTAATTCTTTTTCTGTAACGTTACGAAACTTTACAAATTTTGCAACGATACTTATTTTCCTTTTGCAAGGTTACGAATCCTTACGGATTATGTGTTTACTCTTTTTTAGCTTTCGAAGAAGTTACGGAAACTCACGGATTGCGCAAAAACACCTCTTTTCGATTTCCGCCACATTACGGAATTTCACGGATCGTGCAAGCCTGCTTTCTTTTGATTTCTGACACGTCTCGGGACTTCATTTATTGTGCAACAAAGGACGCCAAGTATCTCAAAGCGGCTAACCAAAGGTTGCATGTCATCAAGTAATAATCCCCAGACGAAATTAGGGTATGACAGTTGCCCCTCTTTACTTACCTTTTATCGGAGATAAGAGGAAAGCAAAGATAAGACACTGATTTTGTCCGTCTTGCCCTTTCCGTGATTAGTCCATGACGACTCTCGTCTCTACTCCTTCTTTTTCATTTTCTGCACAACACAATACAAACAACAATAAGAACAACAAATATAATATACATATACACATTTGGGAAAAAGAAACAATCGGGAACATAACAAAGATCAAATTTCCAGTCAAGAGGATCTGCCCTTGACGATGAAAAACTCTGGAGAATGGAGGATTGCACTCAGCAATCACTACACATGGCTCCAAACTCGTGGGTGGAGGACGCATGAACGAAAACGCAATTCATGAGGGTCCGAAAAAGGGTTGAGAATGGAGAATTGCACTAAGCAATCACTACGCATGGCTCCAAACTCGTGGGTGGCGGATGCATGAATAGCGCTAGGCAATAACATTCATGGGGCTCCGAAAAAAAGGTTTGAGAATGGAGAATTGCACTAATAAATCACTACACATGGCTCCAAACTCGTGGGTGGAGGATGCATGAACGAAAACGCAATTCATGGGGCTCCGAAAAAAACGTTGAGAATGGAGAATTGCACTAAGCAATCACTACACATGGCTCCAAACTCGTGGGTGGAGGATGCATGAACGAAAACGCAATTCATGGGGCTCCGAAAAAGGGTTGAGAATGGAGAATTGCACTAAGTAATCCCTACGCATGGCTCCAAACTCGTGGGTGGAGGACGCATGAATGAAAACGCAATTCATGGGGCTCCGAAAAAGGGTTGAGAATGGAGAATTGCACTAAGCAATCACTACGCATGGCTCCAAACTCGTGGGTGGAGGATGCATGAACGAAAACGCAATTCATGGGGCTCCGAAAAAAACGTTGAGAATGGAGAATTGCACTAAACAATCACTACGCATGGCTCCAAACTCGTGGGTGGAGGACGCATGAACGAAAACGCAATTCATGGGGCTCCGAAAAAGGGTTGAGAATGGAGAATTGCACTAAGCAATCACAACGCATGGCTCCAAACTCGTGGGTGGTGGACGCATGAACGAAAACGCAATTCATGGGGCTCCGAAAAAGGGTTGAGAATGGAGAATTGCACTAAGCAATCACTACGCATGGCTCCAAACTCGTGGGTGGAGGACGCATGAACGAAAACGCAATTCATGGGGCTCCGAAAAAGGGTTGAGAATGGAGAATTGCACTAAGCAATCACTATGCATGGCTCCAAACTCGTGGGTGGAGGACGCATGAACGAAAACGCAATTCATGGGGCTCCGAAAAAGGGTTGAGAATGGAGAATTGCACTAAGCAATCACTACGCATGGCTCCAAACTCGTGGGTGGAGGACGCATGAAAGAAAACGCAATTCATGGGGCTCCGAAAAAGGGTTGAGAATGGAGGATTGCACTCGGCAATCACTACGCATGGCTCCAAACTCGTGGGTGGAGGACGCATGAACGAAAATGCAATTCATGGGGCTCCGAAAAAGGGTTGAGAATGGAGAATTGCACTAAGCAATCACTACACATGGCTCCAAACTCGTGGGTGGAGGACGCATGAACGAAAAACACAATTCATGGGGCTCCGAAAAAGGGTTGAGAATGGAGAATTGCACTATGCAATCACTACGCATGGCTCCAAACTCGTGGGTGGAGGACGCATGAACGAAAACCCAATTCATGGGGCTCCGAAAAAAGGGTTGAGAATGGAGAATTGCACTAAGCAATCACTACGCATGGCTCCAAACTCGTGGGTGGAGGACGCATGAACGAAAACGCAATTCATGGGGCTCCGAAAAAAGGTTGAGAATGGAGAATTGCACTAAGAAATCACTACGCATGGCTCCAAACTCGTGGGTGGTGGACGTATGAACGAAAACGCAATTCATGGGGCTCCGAAAAAGGGTTGGTAGGACCGAACGGTCCACTGAGTTTTTCCACCTGAAAGGCAAGCATGCTCTTTGTAAAGAAAAACAAATCATTCGCGAGAGCACCATATCTTAGAGAAAAAATATACTTGTGCTAAGGGTAATCTTCCTTGTAACCGAGAATGAAGGGCAGGATGTCAACTTTTAGCTTTTAAATGAACATGCAGGGGAAACATCGGGCTAAGCTGAAAATAAATCACTCATAGTGTATAAAACTCACACAGGCAAGTGTTTTATCCTATTCCCAAACCATAACTGCACCATGAATCTTTTGCACACGACTTCCTATCGAATCAAAGATCAAACGTACGATCACGGACCAATAGGATTTTCTCGAGGGTAGTGTTTTTGGAGAGGAAGCTGGGTGTTTCGGTCTTTTCCTCTTTGTACATGTGGGGTGGGACTTCGCCAGTCGAGAATGGCAATCTGAAAGGAAGAGACACCAAAAATGGGTTTCCCTGTGCCTGCAGTCACTTACCTTGCCGAAAATTTATCTGGTCTGAAGATCTTTCGTTCTCTCTCTTCCATTGATTGAGAATTGCTTCTTTTCCATTTGTTACTTCCTTTCGACCTTTGATCGGGAATCCTTCTCTTTCTTTCTTTTTTATGGTTCTTTTCTTTATTTTCATCTTTTTCTTTTTCTTTCTTTCCATTTATTCCTTTTCTTCCTTTTCACTTCTCCTTCCCCATCCCTTTGTTTGGGATATCGGGTTTTAGCATTCTATTTGCTCTCCCTTGAGGAGATTCCGCTGTCCTTTGCTTCAGGGGAAAGGATGAGGATTCTTTTGATAGGCCAAGGTTCAAAAAAGTCTAAGGTTGTGTTTCAATGGGGTCTTTTATCGTGGGAACCCAATCTTGATATCTGGGGCAAAACAAATTTGGGTGTCAAGGTGTCGGTCTCGGGCCGAACTCCCATATTACTCCACAAGGCACGCGTGACAATGATGATTTGAAAACAACGTGCAAAATTAGTCATGGCTACAGCCAGGTGGGCACTCAAGCATCCTGTTTATGGCATTGTGATACTACGGTTGGGAATTTATACAAACAGACCCAACGTTTCCAAGTTATGTTCTTTCATCAATTCAATGAATTCATCCATTCTTATCTCGGTCATTCCGGAAAATAAACTCTTAGAGTCAGTCCCTTGTTTCTAGAAGATACGTTTGCTCTTTACGAATGATTTATACTTCTTAACTATAACATGTCAACCTTTGCAGTCTTTCTTTCTTTTTCCCTTTTTGTTTCATTTTTATATATTCACAAAATTATACACCTGTGGTCCTTTATGAAGAAATTTTCTTTTGTATATCTACACTCTTATACATGCCAAACTTTTCTGTATACGCACACGATCAAACCCTATTTACATTCAAAGATTTTTTTTTTGTTTTTCTCCAACGCACACCTGTGGTTCATACAAAAGTTTCTTTATATATACTCGTTCACACACACAAGAATCCCTCTACACGTATTTTTTATAAAAACCCTTCTATGCACATTTTCCTTTTTCTTTATATACGCAAACATTTTATTCACTACACTTCTCTCCTTTTTTATCATGATTTTGGTTCATTTTATTTTTAGGACGGCACTCCTAAATGGAAAACTCCACACGACTCCGGAATTTCAAAAAAACACTATTGACAACAACGAAGTAAATACTAACGTAACAGTTCAAACGACATGTATGCACAAAACAAAAGTCAATCAAAACGAAACAAATGTTAGTCCCTCAGTTAAACAAAAGATAGCTTATAAATGATAAATGATGGAACATACGAATTTGGGGATCCCACGGTCATGTGGCTCCGAATGCCCCCGGACTCTTGGGTCACGATAACAAAAAGTGGGGTGGTCGACAAAAGCAGGGCTTTTGCTCCTACGTATCCTCAATTTGTGATGAGGAACTCAGACCTACGTAGTTCTTGATAACTGTGAGACTAAAAATAGTCTCGGTGTTTTCTTCACCAAAATGCGAACATGCTTTAGCAAAGAGACAAAACTTCCAACTGATCAGAGCAACATATGCTTTTTGGATGAAAAACAATGTGTTTATCGGGGAAGGAGAGTATGCTGATGAAATTTTCTCATAACCGTAAATGAGATTTTGGATGTTAGCATTTCGTTTCTAAACGACCATTTAGAGGAAACACTGGGTCCAACAAAGATAGGAGAAAATCACTCAAAGTGTATCAATCTCACACAGGTAAGTGTTTTATCCTAATTCCGAACCATAGATATGTCATGACTTGATTTTGCAAATCATTTCCTATCAAATCAAAGATTACATGCGTGATCATGGATCAATAGGACTTATTTTGGGAATGGTTTTTAGGTGGGGAATTTGGCTTTGAGTGTTTTTGCCTTTTCCTTTTCTGTTTTTGTTTAGTGCGTGGCGAGAAAGTCGCTAGCGCAAAGGATTTTGTCGGCAATCAAAGGGAGAGGACCACTTTAGGTCGTGGTTTCCTTTTTCTTGGTAACAATTATGTACTGTTCAGATATTGTCTGGTCCAAAGTCCTTTCTGGATGTTTCTTCTGTTTTCTTCCGATCCTTGATCGGGAATTTTCTTTCCTTTTTTGCTTTCTCCCACTCTTTGATTGGGAATTTTTCTTTTTTTATCTTTGTGTCTTCTCTCTTTCTTGGATTGGGAATTTTCCTTCTCTTTGTGTTTTCTTCCGAGGGCAAGGATTGACATTCTCACCCCGGGTCAAGGTTTATGATAAGTTGGGATTTTGGCTCAAGGCTTGTAGAACCCCGGTCACGATATATGTCAGGGTTTGGCCAGCGGTTCGGGGATAAAGGGGACGTCCCACATTATTTTCATGATACACATGCAACAAAGATGATTAGGAAATTTTATGCAAAACTGGTCATGCATGCACCCATGTGGACACTCAAGCATCAAGTTTTTATGGTCATGTGACACTAGGGCTCAGGATTCATTTTCCCTATTTTAAGTCAACCCAGTATTTCCAAAATATGTTCTTCTATCAATTTGTGCATTCATCCGAGTCTATCTTGGGTGTTCGAAAAACTTTTCACAGCATTTACCCTTCAAATGTGTACACACATTTTTTTCAAAAACTGGTTAAGCTCAGTAAAATCTTTCAAAGAAAATTTGGAAATTATCTCTTTTCACAAGCATGTTGTTTTTTAGCTAGACAACTTTTTATTATTATTTTTTATTTTCTATATATTTTTTTTCTTCCTTCTTATTCTTTTCTTGCTCGCTCTCTTTGCTCTTTTTTTTCATGAAGTATTTTGCTACCTAAACATACGTATATTTTTGTGAGGTATTTTGCTATATACATGCGTGTCCAAGGTATCTTGCTACCTAAACATACATATATATGTTTTGTGAGATATTTTTGCTATATACATGCATATCCAAGGTATCTTGCTACCTAAACATACATATATATATTTTGTGAAGTATTTTTCCTACATACATGCATATCCAAGGTATCTTTCTACCTACACATACATATATATATTTTGTGAGGTATGACTACCTTCCGAGCTTGTGCTTGTTTTATTTAAATTCCTAGGATCATGAGCAACTAGGTGTGTCCTGCTATGACTTGAGAAACAAAGGTGATCAAATAACAAGCAGAGATTTAAAAGGTACTAGGTTGCCTCCTAGTAGCGCTTCTTTAACGTCTTGAGTTGGACGCGTGATGGCTTGTTGGTCACGGACCTAGTACTTTGCTTACCTTTGGCTTTGGACTTGGTCGCCTATTGGTCGGCCATGGGTCGTAAGCAACGCTCTAACCTTTTTGTGGATGAGCTGAGGTGAACCCTAGAGGTGATGGCGGTGCGTCGGTTGCCCGCTGCCGGCCATCCCCAGGCTGCTGTGGTATTTCGCCCTGTGCCTGCCTGGGGACGCAGTACTTTTTGATGAAAGCTCGATTAGTAGGGGGCCTGATGCCCTTGCTGGAGGTGACAGGCACTCCGTAGAACTGACAGAGACCTGTAATTAGAGCTTGACAACTCCAAGACCCTGCTGGACTTCTTCGGGTCCACTGGGTGTCTTGTAGGCGCGATCCCTGCAAACAATAGATGAAATCAGAAATCAGTTAAGCGATGTGCATACTTACCTATGCCATGATGGCGTGACCTTGCCGGGGGAACGGGCACCCTGTAGGACTATAGAGGCCCGTAACCAGAGCTGGAAACCTCAGGGCCCTGTTGGACTTCTTCGGGTCCACTAGGCGTCTTGTGGGCGTGATCCCTGCAAAAAATAGATGACATCAGAAATCAATTGAGCCATGTGCATACTTACCTATGTCATGACGGCACAGACCAACCGATACATCTGCAGGCGGAGATTGGCATTGTGGTCGCTGGGCAAAATGTTGCTAAATAGCAATGTCATCCATATCCACGTAAGATTGGTCATGTTGGTGCGCATGATCCGCACTCGTCTTTTTGCAGCGGCACGGGTGAAATCTTGCCCCGGTATGCATAGTAGATGTGTGATAGTCTCCCTCTCTGGATGTGCTCGCACAGTTGGTTACCCTCCAATATCAAGGGGTGGCCCAGGAACTGATAAAAGGAAACTACTGGCCCCTTAACCGGGAGCGCAAGTCTCGGTTAAGCATCTAAGGGCAAAAGACCTTATATTCTCTTAAGGTGTGGATATGGAGCACACTGAAAATGAGGATGCGTAGTCCTCTAAAGGCGAGGGCGTGCAGCCTTCCGCAGGCGAGGATGTGCAGTCCTCTGATGGCGAGGACATATAGTCCTCTAAAGGTGATAGGTACTAGTACCCAAGGGTCCACCTTTATGAGAAAGCAAGAGATCGACTCATCGAGAGGGCAGGTCATCCAAAAAGATTGGACACGAGATGTAGGAAATCTATGCAGTTAACATGATTTTTAGGGATGCAGACGCATGCAACCTTTGTTGTGAAATTTGGTAATGCTGACCGCACATGAAACAATGCAATGCAATGGAAAGTTGTACAATGTTCAGGACATTCTTTCCCTATTTTGTGATTTTGATTTTGATTTAATTTTTTTGGAAAACACAGATTGACTGTCCTTTTGAAAAAGGTGATAATTCATGCAACCTTATCCTATCTTTTGCAAATCTTTCCGGGAACTCCCTCAGAGTGTATGTTCTGTTTGATTTAGTCACTTGACCATTTTGGAGTGACGACAATGGAGCCGTTTGACATTTAATCAATCTATTGAAATTCCAGGGTTTTTCTCCCCCCCTTTTTTTTTCTTGTTTAAAAACATCGACGGGTGAGGACTTTTGATCTGCCCCTATGTTCACTTGAGGCTCATGCACGATGCCCCTTATTGCCCTAGTGTAAGGCTTTGAGGTACCAATTGTTATCTTTCATCATGACCTTGTAGCTGGGAACCTATTGGGTGAGAACTTCTAATCTGCCCCTAGGTTCGCTTGAGGTTTTTTGCATGGTGCCTTTCATTGCCCCAGTGTAAGGCTTTGAGGTACAATCGTTGTCTTTCGTCATGACCTTGTAGCAAGGAACCTATTGGGTGAGAACTTCTAATCTGCCCCTAGATTCGTTTGAGGTTTATGCATGGTGCCTTTCATTGCCCCAATGTAGGGCTTAGAGGTACCAATTGTTGTATTGTTTTCACAACCTCGTAGTGAGGAAGAATGAAAGAAGCAGTTGATTCTTGCAAAAAGAATTTTCCAAGGACGAGAAATAGTTGAAGGATTTTTCAATTGATGGATTTAAGTCAAATGACTCCTATGGAGAAGCAAGATGTTTTGATGTCTTGATGATGCTAAAGGATCAAGTGCTTCTAAGTTTTATTCAAGACCAGAATCCAAGAAAATCAAGATATATGATCAAGTTGATTTCTAGAATCTTTAGGAAGAAGTTTTCAAATTGAAAAAACAAAAGGTTTGACCAAAGAATTCTATCATTTCAAATTGAGATTTGTTCTCTGGTAATCGATTACCAGCAGCTGAAAAATGTTTATAACAGTCACTAGAAATTTGAATTCAAAATTTATAACGTGTAATTGATTACACATGGACGATAATTGATTACCAGCAGTTTATTGAACGTTTTAATTCAAATTTTTAAAACCTGTAATCGATTACACAAGTCTTGTAATTGATTACCAGAGGGGATTTTCAGAATATAATTTCCAAGAGTCACATCTATTCAAATGGTTTATGAATGGCCATCAAAGGTCTATTTATATGTGACTTGGAAACACGAATTTAAAGAGAGCTTTTATTGCCCAAAAAGTTTCATCCTCTCAAAAGATTAAGAGAGTTTTTCTGAACTGAAATGTCTTATCCCCTCAAAAAGATTCCTTGGTCAACCACTTGCATATTTAATAAGGAATTTTGATTGATCTTCATTTTACAATCCATCTCTTTTAAGAGAGATTTCTTCTTCTCTTCTTCTTATTTTTGAAAAGGGATTAAGAGACCGTGGGTCTCTTGTTGTAGGGGATTCTTGAACACAAGGGAAGGGTTGTCCCTGTGTGCGTTGTTAATCCGTAAAGAGAGAGTGAAAGTTTAATTGGGGAATAATCTTCGTATCTTAATTCAACCCCCTTTTTTTTCTTAAGGTAACTGAGGCCATTTGTCCAACATCCTGTTCTTGATAACTCACTTCTCTCTAAAAAGACAAACTTTCTGGAATGATAAAATGAGGTCACATGAATGTCTTGAAAACACAGTCAATCAAATGCTTTTCTTTTTCTTTTTCTTTTTTAACCCTCTTTTTTTTATTTTGGAACTTATTTGTTTTGAACTTTACTCGTTGTTTTACAGCACCCCCACCAACGTGCAAGACGAGTAATCTATGATTGAACGATCTTGGAAGTCCAAACTCAGGAGCACAAGTCGCTTGAGCAAACTGACCAATGGCTTGCACTTGAAAATCCTGATGAGTCATTAGAGACATCTAACAACAGCTTTCAAAATTTCCCCATGTGTGGCATCTCTTGTCAATGTCAGGATTTACACGCGATTCTCCTCAAATTTCAGCCAGCCCGCATCAATTATACCTTGCACCTTACGCTTCAGGGCCCTACAATGCTCAATGGAACGCCCCGGGGCTTCTCCATGACGAGCACACGTTGCGTTCGAGTCGTATCCTCGAAAAAATGGAGATTGAGGAAACCTAGCAGGGTTTATGGCTACCACTACATTATCGAGTGGATATGGGAGCAAGTTAGCATAGGACACCAGAATTTGGGTGAATTCTATAGGTTTTTTTTTCGCTGCAAAACTCATTTCTTGGCGGGTGTTTTGGTTTGTGCTAAAGGTGGTGTTTAGCATTGGTAGGTGGGTTTTGTGGTTTGATTTAGGGATGGCCTTTATGGATAACTGGGTGGTGGGTAAGGAGATGGGTTGTTATTGGTTGAGTAATGACATTGTTGGGTTGGTGGGAAACTTGGCCATATAGGAATGGCAGCCACAGCATGGGTTTCTCCCTCATTCTCATCCTCTTCATTTGCCCCAGCTTTTATCAAAGCAGGATGACCAAATTTGCCTCTTTTCAGACCCACTTTGATCCTTTTGCCGGCGAAGACCATATCCGCAAAGCTGGAAGGTGTGTAACCCACCATTTTTATAGTAGAATACTGGTAATGTGTCTACAATTACGATTATCATCTCCCTTTCCATCATTGGGGGTGCCACTTAGGCGAGAAATGACTTAAATAAATGACTGAAGCACGTCAAAAGGGGGTATAGAAAGCGAATGAAAATGAGAATAAAAATACATGAAACAAAATGTGGACCACCACGGGTACATAGAATGAATTGAAAAGCTTGGTTTGAGGTACTTACCCGTTGAAGACTGAAGAAAACGAAGAACGAACGATGAATGTTGAAGAACGGTCGAGAATCTTCGCGTAATTACTCACGGAAACGTTACGGAAGCGCCTCGGCTTGGATTTTCCTCACGGAAATAATTTTCCTCAGCAATTTCGAGAGAATAAGAAGTGCCAAGAAGGCTGAACCCCTTCTCCCTTCACTCCTCCCCCTATTTATAGCAAAATAGGGGAGGAGCTTGCCACCCAGCTCGCCCAGGCGAGCAAGGTTGCTTCCTCCAGAAGCAACAGCCTTCTGGAGGAAGAATCTGGAAGGCCCAAGTGGGCCTGATTGCTATTTGTACCCCCCTTTTTACTAAATGCACCCCCCTTCTACTTTTTTTGGTAATTCTTTTTCCGTAACGTTACGAAACTTTACGAATTTTGCAACGATACTTATTTTCCTTCCGCAAGGTTACGAATCCTTACGGACTATGTATTTACTCTTTTTTAGCTTTCGAAGAAGTTACGGAAACTCACGGATTGCGCAAAAACACCTCTTTTCGATTTCCGCCACATTACGGAATTTCACGGATCGCGCAAGCCTGCTTCCTTTTGATTTCTGACACGTCTCGGGACTTCATTTATTGTGCAACAAAGGACGCCAAGTATCTCAAAGCGGCTAACCAAAGGTTGCATGTCATCAAGTAATAATCTCCGGACGAAATTAGGGTATGACACTTAGTCTCCTGAGGGTTAGTCCTATAGGCTGGCCTATTAGGAAGGCTTGCTCCTGGGACTAAATCTATTTGGTGTTCTATTCCCCTTAAAGGAGGTAGCCTAGGAGGTATCTCTTTGGGAAATATATCACCAAATTCATGTAAGAGTTCTTGGACCTTTAGGGGTAAGGTCTCAAATGTAGGAATTGTGGCAGTGCTAAGGGATGTTTCCCTTCATAGGAGAAGGTAGAAAGATTTTTTAAGAAGGAGTGCTCTTTTAATATCACCTTTTGTTGTAAAATGATTTTCCTTCTTAACAATCTTCTTGAAGGAATCATTTCCCTCTTTTTCCTTCCCCTTGGCCTTTGAAGACAAGGTCTTACTATCCTTCTTTTTCTTTTGTTTTTCTAGTTTTTCTTCCTCATCCCTCTTATCTTTCATAGTTAGTTGATCTTTGGCCACCTATGAAGGTGTTTGAGGATGCAACACAAATTTAGTGCCAAGAAGGGTGAGGGTAATCTCATTAGTTAGGCCATTGTAAATGATCTTCCTATCAAATTGCCACGGCCTTCCTAAAAGAATATGTCTTGCCTCCATGGGAACTATATCACAATTAACTTCCTCCTTATATGTCCCAATGGAGAAAGGTACCTTCACTTGTTGGTTAACTATCATTTCCCCTTGCTCAGTGAGCCATTGAAGTTTATAATATTTTGGGTGGGGAATGATAGTGAGGTTCAACTTGGAAACTAATCTTGTGCTACAACAATTGCAACAGGGTCCACTATCCACAGTGAGAGAACAAGTTTTATCTAAAATTTTGCATCTTGTATGAAATATGTTCTCTCTTTGGGATTGAGATAGATCACAAGATTGACCTCCAAGGAGTCTTCTAACCATTAAGAGGTCACCTTCTTCATGGGGGTAGACTTCCTCACTAGACTCTTCACCCCTTACATCATCTTCACTTCCACTAGAGGAAGGGCAAGAAGTAGTCTCCTCTTGACTACTATAAATGTCTTGACCCCTCATGATCATGGTTTTCTTTGTGGGGCATTGAGAGGCAGTGTGACCTCTCCCAAGACATTTGAAGCATTTAATGTTGCTAGTCCTTTCTTGGGAACTAGTCTTAGAGGTGTATTTCTCTATGGTCTTACCCTTATCTTCCTTGGGTTTGGAAGGTGCAGCCCCCAAAATTCCATGGGCTTGGTCCTTCCTTGGATAAGAGTGAGAGCCATAAGATTTTGAAGAAGACTTTCTTTTAAGTTGTTGCTCCACTCTTATACAAAGTTGGATTAGCTCGTCTAGGTCCCTATATGGAAGGAGTTCAACCTTGTCCCTCACTTCTATATTAAGCCCACAAAGGAACCTAGCTATGCTTGTTCTTTCCTCCTCCCTAAGTCCAGCTCATCAAAAGTGTAGTTACATTTGTTGTCTATATTCTTCAACACTCATACTCCCTTGTCTAAGCCTTTGGAGCTTGTCCATAAGCTCTCTTTCATAGTAGGAGGGAATGTGCCTCTTCCTAAGGGCACTCTTAAGATCATTCCAATACTCTACTGGAGGATCCCCATGAGTCCTTTGTTCCCTAACAAGGAAGGGAAGTCCACCAATAGAGGGCATACCCTTGAAAGCTAAGGGTAGCCAATGGAACTTTTCTCTCTTCGCTAATATGATGGCAAGCAAAAAGTTGTTCAGCCTTCATTTCCCAATCTAAGTAGACCTCAACATTATCTTTTCCATGGAAATATGGGAGGCTAATGTTAACCTCTTGAGGCCTTCTATCCTTTTCTCTCCTATGGGAGTGAGGTCTAAGATGTGACCTATGCCTTCCTTCATAATAGTCACGAAGTTCTTCACTTAGGCTCTTGCAAGAGTTATGACTACAATAAGAGGCATGTTTTTCTTTTCTCAACTCTTTTAGTATTTTCCTTCTTTCTTCCTCTCTTATTTTCTCTCTTTCATCTTGACTTATTTCTTCCACTCTTTTTTTTTCCTTTTTCTTTTCTCTCTTGTTTTTCTTTCCACAACTTAAGGGATCTCAACTCATCTAATATCTTATACAAGGGGTCCTTAGGAGTAGAACCCTCACCATTAACACTAGATGAAGAATGAAGACTCATGTTGGTTCCTAAGTTATGGTTCTTTCTTGTTGGGGCTTTGAAAACAAAAGGTAAAAGAAACTATGGTTGAAACTAGCCAAAATAAACACTAAAAGAGGTGTGAAAGATAAGGTAAAAACTAATTGGTAAAAGGCAAGCTATCTAGGTGGTTTGACAATGGAGGGTAAAAGAAATAAGCTATGAAAGTAAGCAAGAAATTAAAGTGCAAGAAATGCAAACTAGGCGGATCCTAAGAGTGTTTGGATCAAATGGGCCCAAATAATGAAAAGCCTAGACACTTGAGAGATAGAGTGTATATCTTGTGAGGCTTTATCACTTTTCATTCTTGAGCTGATTAACTATTTTGCCATGATTGGGTTGCTTGGATGATTTTCATGAATGTCTTGACTTTTTGGATCTCCTTATGTTAGATGTTACCCATTCCTTTTATTCCTTGATGTTCATTGAGAAATATGTGAATGTTTTTGTTTGTCTCCCTCTGATATCCTTGGATTTTGTTCTTTGTTTCATTTTGCCCAGGAGTGCAAAAGGCTAAGTATGGGGGGTTTTGATGTGCCATCATTTTCTTCTAATTTCTAAACCCTTTTTGCACCATTTTAATTATTGATTGGTCTTAATTGTCAATTAATTAGGAAGTTTTATTATTTGGGCCCATTCAGCTAATTTGATGTTTTTAATCTAATTTCAGGAATTAATGAAGCATTGGGCTTGAATCTAGCATTGGGCTTGAATCTAGAATTGGGCTTGGACTTGAAGAGGGCAGACTAATTTATTCTATAAAATTAGATCTTATCTTATCTAGATATTATTTAGATTTGATCTCATCTAGATATTATTTCATCTAGATCTTATCTTATCTTATCTTATCTAGATTTGATTTGATTTTACTTATGGGCTTGGATTTAAAACATATTTGTAAGCTTTGGGGCTGAAAAAAAAACTATATAACAGCACCAAGGTTCTAGTTTAGGGGCCCCCTCTCTCCCTCGCGGGAGACTCCCTCTCCCCCCCCTCTCTCCCTCGCGGGAGACTCCCTCTCCCCCTCCTCTCTCTCTTCTATTTTTCGTTTTTAGTTTTAGTCTCTCTTCTCTTTCTCTTTTATTTTCGTTTTTTTTCAATTCCAGTTCAGATTTTTAGTTTTATCAATAAAATTTCATTCTCTATTTGATTAATGGAAGGCTAAGTCCGCAGCGTTGTTTTCCCTTGAGGATCAAGCATAGTTCTCTTTGAGGTTCTATTATTACTGTTAAATTCTGTTTAGTTTTTCCTCTTCACTAATTACTTTGAATTTGTTGCTTTTAATTCATGCATGCTTAGTGCTTGATTAATTGTCTCTGCGCTTAATTTACGTTCATGCTTAATGATCGTTTATGAGTAATTGGTGTATGTGATGCTTAATCACATAATGAATGCCTTATGTTGAATTTCGCTTAGTAATTTAATTTAGGGTTGGATTAAGTAGTTAAACTGATAAAGGATAAACTCTCGTAACCTAGGATAAGAGACTTGCTTGTGAATCAAGGGGAAGCAACGTGTTTTAATTCTGATATTTTCTAATTCACATATATCCGCTGTTTAATTTACAAAAGCAAACAACCCCCCCCCCCATCGTTACTGTTACTGTTACTGCAAGTATATTATGAACATTTGGCTTGTCACTGCTCGTTGGGAAACGACCTAGGATCACTTCCTAGTTACTGCATTTTCATGTTTATTTGATTCGGGTACGGCCTCGATCAACAAGATTTATACTGGTTCGGCCACAACCCGTGCCTATGTCTAGTCCTCAAGCAACCACCGGTTCTTGAGATATCCAATAACCTTGTAAAATCGTTTACAAGCAAAGATCCACAAGGGATGTACCCTCCCTTTTTCTCTTTGAACAACCAAGTGGATGTACCCTCCACTTGAACTGATCCACAAGAGATGTACCCTCTCTTGTTCTCAGTATTACAACCCAAGTAGATGTACCCTCTACTTGTACCACAAAGGATGTACCCTCCAATGCGTTAAGAAAAAGAATTCTTAGGCGGTTAGTCCATTGAATCTTTGTAAGGGGAAACAAAAAGATATCTCAGGCGGTTAGTCCTTTGAAATCTTTTGTTTAAAAGGAAGAGGAAGAATCAAAAGAATTCTCAGGCAGTTAGTCCTTTGAAACTTTTGGCAAGAGGGAGAAGGAAGAAACAAAAGAATTCTCAAGCAGTTAGTCCTTTGAATCTTTTGGCAAGAGAGAGAAGGAAAAATCAAAAGAATTCTCAGGCGATTAGTCCTTTGAATCTTTTGGCAAGAGGGAAAAGGAAGAAAAGATAGCACACTTTTGTTTTCTGCAGAATTTCCACTTGCAGAAAAACAAAGTTTTGAAAACAAAGTTTAGAAAGCTTTTTGGCAAAGAAAAAGCAATGGGCAATGGTTAGAGAAAGATTGTGAAAAAGGATTGTTTGGAAGGATATCATATATCTTTTGAACATGTGCCAAAGTCATGCTTTTATAGACTCTTCATGCCTGGTCAAAGAAACCATTGGAAGAGTTATGACTTTTGAGAAAACCATGTTAAGAGTTATAACTCTTAACTTTTTCTTTAAAACTATTCACTGGTAATTGATTACCACAAAGGTGTAATCGATTACACAATGTATTTTATGAAAAGTTGTGACTCTTCACAATTGGATTTGAATTCCAACGTTCAAATTCACTTGTAATCAATTACTAATATAGTGTAATCAATTACACTATTTAAAAATCATTTTGGAACATTATAAATCATTTGAAAACATTTTGAAAATCAAACTGGTCACTGGTAATCGATTACTGATAACTGGTAATCGATTACTGATAACTGGTAATCGATTACAAGAGAGTAATCACTCTGGTAACTTAGAAAATTTGAGAAAATTCTTTTGTAAAACAAAACTGTGCTATTTGGTTTTTGAAAAAATTCTTTTAATACTTATCTTGATTGAGTCTTCTCTTGATTCTTGAATCTTGAGTCTTGATTCTTTACTTGAATCTTGAATCTTGATCTTGATTATTCTTGAATCTTGAATCTTGATCTTGATTCTTGAAACTTGCTTGACTCTTGATTCTTTGGCATCATCAAAATAATCTTGGAAGGCATTGCTTCCACAAAATCCAGCCACAACTCAGCACCACAACTCAACTTCATCATAGGCATCATGTAGGAAACTTAGAAAACAAAAAAAGGAGTTCAACAACAAGACTACTTCTAGGAATTGATTTAGAACATGTTATGAACTAAATAACATGCATGAATTAGACTCAAAATTCAAAAGATAGGCTAAGAATGACAAGAATACAAGAACAAATGTATCTAGAATTCAATAAATAAAATAAAAATTCAACACAAACTTAGAACATAATGTGAAAATTACTATGACTAAACATGACTCTAAGACAACATGGATTAAGTGATTTACACTTAGATTTTTGTGTTTTTTTTCTAATCAATATTTTGGAAGAAAATTTAGACCTAAAGGTTCAGCACCAGAATATTATGAATGAAAAATGATAGAACCTAAAATCAACACAAAAACATGATTCAAGAGTAGATCTACAAAATTTGAACCATAGAAATGCAAGAACAAGTGTAGATCTAAGATTTAATCGGTTTATTTTTTATTCAATCTACTCTAAACAGCAAAAAACCACAAGACAATGGAAGATATACATGGAGAATAAGATGAAGAACAAGGAATTAAAGAGAATTCACTGAACAAAAAGATAGAGGAAGCAAAAGAACATCACCTAGATGAAGATGCTCTTGATACCACATGATGTAAGCTCCACGTAGAGCTTGTAGGCCTTGGATCTTCTTCATCAATAGAGTCCTTTGCTTCTTGAGGTCTGATTGTAGCGGAATGGAGAAGGAAGAGAGAGAGGAAACGCCACTTCAAGGAGAAAATGAGTCTAGAAGAAGCTCACCACCATAGGAGGCCATGGATAAGAGCTTGGAGGAAGAAGGAGATGAATGAAGGGAGAGGAAGAGAAGAGCACGAAATTTTGTGCTCTAAAAGAGCTCTGAAATCTGAAGTGTATTTTTCAAATGATCAAAGTTCAAAAAAATGCACACACATGACCTCTATTTATAGTCTAAGTGTCACACAAAATTGGAGGGAAATTTGAATTTCAATTCAAATTTCACTTGAATTTGAAATTGAATTTGTGGAGACAAATTTTGGAGCCAAAATTTCACTAATTATGATTAGTTAATTTCAGTTATGGTTCAGCACACTAATCCAACATTAATTCCAAGATTCTCCACTAAGTGTGCTTAGGTGTCATGAGGCATGTAAAGCATGAAGGACATGCACAAAGTGTGACTATATGATGTGGCAATGGGGTGTAGTAAGCAAATGCTCACCTCCCCCTCTAAAATTTAATTGGATTGGGCTTCTACCAATTCAATTAAATTTATTTCCCAAGACACACATCAAATATTCACTTAGTGCATGTAAAATTACAAAACTACCCCTAATACAAAAACTAGTCTAGGTGCCCTAAAATACAAGGGCTGAAAAATCCTATATTTTTAGGGTACCCTACCTACATTATGGAGCCCTAAATACAAGGACCAAATATAATGACATCCTAATCTAATATGTACAAATATAATTGGACCCAACCTTGGCCCATGGGCTCAGAAATCTACCCTAAGGTTCAGGAGAACCCTAGGGTCTTCTTCAGCAGCTCTAGCCCAATCCTCTTGGAGCCTCTTGCTCATGGCTCTAGTGACTGGTCCCTTCCTAGGGAGGATTGCATCAGTCTAGTCATACATGAGGGATCTGCAGACGAAACTCAGTTTAAGTTAGTTTAAACCTAAGAGGGCTACCTAAATCGGGTGTAGTCTTAAATGAAGGATCTGCAGACGAAGCTTGGATATTCAGCCTGACGAGGGATCGAGGGTTTAGTTTTTTAGGCTACAACATAGAACACAAGAACACAAAAAGTAATTGCAGTGGGGAGGGATCACTCGCACTAAGCGCAATGACCCCTGATTGATTGGCTGAATGGTTCAGCTAAGCGCACATTGCTACGCTAAGCCGAACATCTTCACTGTAAGTTGCACCTTAAGCAGTGGGCTTAACGTGGATGATGTGCTAAGTGCCACTTCCTCTTTGTGAAAATTTATTATAGCTGCACTAAGTGCGCCATCCTACGCTAAGCCCCAGATTCATTCTGTAAGTTAAGCTTTCAAGCTAAGCTTAGCGGGAAAGGATGCGCAAAGCGCCAACATCATTCTATTTTTAAATCTTTGGAAGTACGCTTAGCGCATGTGGTGGCGCTAAGCCTGAATCACTCACTGTAAGTTGAAGCTTGATGTTACGCTAAGCCTCGCATCTCAGGCTAAGCGTATATTATAGAAAGATTTTTGGTGTTGCAGAAAGCGCTAAGTGCAGCCTGCCGCGGTAAGCCCCAAATGCTTACGGGATTTTATAACTTCAAGTTAAGCTTAGCGCGAGGCTAGGATAAGCGCTAGTGTTTTAAACTCAAACATCACATTGGCACACTAAGCGCGCCTTACAAATTTCAGTTTTTAAAAATCAAAGGCAGAGGTAGTTGGGTTGCTACCCTACCTCTGCACCCTCTCATCTTTGAGCATTCTTTTACTTTCTACTGCGTGTGTACTGCTTCTCTGCATCATATTTGCTTAATTTCAAAGACAATCCAAGTAAGTTAGCATATTTCTATTTTTACTTTTCATGCTTCGTGACTAGTATTTAGGGTTAGGTATTTTAAGACTTTAGGTAGTTTAGAAGCCCATTAGGGGCAATGTGGCTAAAAGGGGTGAAAAACCCTTGTGTGTATTTTTGGGATTTTTGATGATCACGCTAAGTGGACCATGTCGCGCTAAGCGCATTCATCGTGGCTGTTGAACCAAAACGATGCAGACGCTAAGCGTCAATAGTATACTGAGATACTTAGAGTAGTTCAGGCGTTAAGCCCAGCTTGCTGAGCTAAGCGTCACTTTGCTTTTGTAAGTTTTCCTTTGCAGTAAGGCTAAGCGCGTCTGTGCGCTAAGCCCTTGTTGTGTGTTGAGCTAAGCGCCCTATTGCGCTAAGCTCAACTCCCTCACTGTCTTTTAAGTTTTTGTAGTCAGGCTAAGCGCACCCTGTGCGTTAAGCCTAGGTGTCTTTCTGTTGAGGCTGAGCTAAGTGCCAGCATGTTGCGCTAAGCTCCAATCCTTTGCGGTTTTGAAAATTGTAGACTTAGGCTAAGCGCTGTTGTGCGCTAAGCCTATTCTGTAGAAAAAAAATGTTTTGTGTCTTTAAGCTAAGCACCAGCTTGCTACGCTTAGCGCTTGAGTAAAATTTCATAAGGGGCTAAGCCCCCAACTCTGTTTTCAGTTTAAATTTTTTTGTTTTCTTGAGAATAAACCTATGCTAATCTCTTGTGTTTTGTCTTATATTTTGCAGATGGCTTCTAGGAAAAGAAAGGCACCCTCTACACCTACCCAAGCCAGAATTGACAGATCAAGATTCACATTCCAGGAAGCTTGGGTGAGATACACAGACATTATTGTGCCTAGGAAATTGCTACTTGAGAGAAATGTGGTGGTCTACACCACAAAATTTGATGAATTCCTAGATGAGCTGGATAGAAGACACTGGAGAGAGGAGTTGACTGACTTTCTGGATAGCAATATTGATGTTGCCATTGTAAAAGAATTCTATGCAAACCTCTATGACCCCGAGGACAAATCACCTAAGCAGGTGAGGGTGAGAGGTCATTTGATTAAGTTTGATGAGGATACTCTTAACACATTTTTGAAGACCCCTGTTGTTATGGAAGAGGGGGAAACACTTTGTGCTTACTCTAGATTTGCACTCTTGAGGCCTGATCCTCAAGAGTTAGCTGTTAAGTTCTGTATCCCAGGGAGATTCGAGCTTAATGATGATGGGCAGTCCTTGAAGATTCTGAGGAAGAACATGACCACTCTTGCTCATACTTGGAGCATTCTTTCCATTTCAAACCTTATTCCCACTTCCCACACTTCTGATGTCACTCTTGATAGAGCCAAACTCATTTATGGCATCATCATGAAGATGGACATGAATGTGGGGTACCTCATCTCCCACCAGATCTCCCTCAGAGCATAGCATGATACATGCAGACTAGGATTCCCTGGCTTGATCACAGCTTTATGTAAGGCTAGGGGAGTTCAGTTAGATTTGAGGCCCCTAGAGAGCCTGAGTCCTGCCATTAATTTGGCATATATTAAGAAGAACTATTGGAATCTTGATGATCCAACAGTAACTTTCAGAGGACCCAGGAAGGCTAGGGGTAAGAGATCTGAGGCCCCTTCCACTTCAGCACCATCAGAGGCACCAACACCTTCTTCTTCTCCAATACCGCCCTCTTCATCCACTCAAATTCTAGTCATTCCTCCAGCACCTCCGCAGATGCTTTACTCTATGCTCCAGAGCATCCACAGGGGGAAGTCCATCATCATGCAGAGCCTTCAGGGCTTGGGCTTGCCCTCCATTATGAGCATGGAGGAGTTTGAGGCTCAGGTGGCCTGGCCAGGAGACCAGCCCTCTTCTTCTGGAGGGGGTGGGGCCTCTGCAGCCCAAGAGCCTGATACTAAGGAGCCACCAGCACCAACACCAGCAGAGGAGGAGACTACTCCAGATCAGACTCCACAGCCATCTCTAGCCCCTGCACATATACCTGAGGATGTTGCACCAGTTGCAGAGCCTGAGCAGCTTATATAGGATTCATCAGCAGCTCCAGCACTGGATTTGAATGAAGACTAGCCACAGGAGGAGCAGGACGTTTAAACTTTTTCATTCTAAACACTTTAGTTTATTTTTAGTTATTTTATGATTTATGTCATTTAAATTTCAGCTTTTATGTTTCAGTTCTTTAAATTTCAGCTTTAATGTTTAAATTCTTTAAATTTCAGCTTTAATGTTTCAGTTCTTTAAATTTCAGTAGTGTCGTTGTTTGTTTGCTTGTACAAAAAGCTTGATTGAACAGTGAATTGGTTGAACTTTGTATGCAGTGGTTTGTTTGGTATGAAATGAGTATTTGAAAATGATTTTATTGAGCAAATGTATGAATTGAATGGATTAGGATTATTAGATGATTGTTTTGATCAAGTTTGCAGTCATTAGAAGAGAATGAGCATGTGATTGGAAGTATGTCTGAAAATGTTAGTTGGTTGTCAGATTAATTGTGAAGGAATGCATTAACCGTATCCCAGTGAGAGTGTGATCTTTAGATTTTGAGTGAAACGACTATCATTTAGTATTGATTTTTGCGTGAATCTCTGAAGTATGGACTGGATGCATGAATTAGAGGATGATGAAGGCCATGTTTGATTATGAATAGCCACTTAGCCAAAAAGCTGACCATATGTTTGAATGAGTTATCCCTTGCACCCAGTTTGAGCTGAATGAATTTATTGATTGATTGAACCTAGAGCCTATTCAGTTGTATCTTCTGCTACCTTATTTTAGGTTGTAGGAGAGCATCACCCATAGAAGCTGGGTTCAAAGCAAATTTGTCCCAAATTTGGGGGAGGCACTGGGTAAGAATTGAAATGGTCAAAGAAAATAGTATACACACACTATTTATGCATATAATGTTTTCCATGTTCAAAAAATAATGTAAGTACAAATGAAATTAATAAGTGTGTATGCTGCAAAATAATGGAAGCTAAGTGCCTAAATAAAGGGCGAGTATGGGGAAGGAATGAATGAAAAAGATGAAGGTTATTCTATGGATGAATGCTCTCCTAGAACCTAAGCTTTTGAATCCTAGAAAAACCATGAATTGTTGGCAGCCTAACCCTATTACAAGCCTAGAAAGTCTTTCGGATTCATTTTCTGTGTTCATTGATGTATGATATGAGATGAAATGCAAAGGTTGGAACTTGTGTTGGTTGTTTATGATGGAATAAGCCTAAACACTTGAGCTTGAGTGAAACAATGACTGTGAGGTTTTGGTTGATGATCCTTCCTTGATTTTTGTCATGCTTACTAGCTTATTTGAGCTGTGACTCTAATGCTTAAGCTCCTATCTTTGAAAAGCTGCATGCTTGTGAGAAGTAATTGATTTAAGCATTCCATGATATTCAGTTCATATGGTTGAATTCCTTTATGAATCTGACACCATTTTCTTTTGATTGACCACTGTCTTTGTCACTTGAGGACAAGTGAGTTGTTCTTTCTTTGCTTGAGGACAAGCAAAACTATAAATTTGGGGGAGTTTGTAAGTCGCCTTATACGACTAACTTTTGTATAGAAAACATTTTCCAAAACTTGCATAGTTCCCTAATTTATGGTTATTTTGTAGTGATTTTTTGTAAATAAATTTTGTTTTATGGATAAAGTTGTCTCTAGAATATGTCCATATGATTTAATGATGAAATATATGCAATTTCAGGTGAAAAAGAGGCTAAGTCATGAAGTGTCAAAAGTGACAGTTGAGCTTAGCTCATCAGTGAGCTAAGCATGCATCCACCGCTAAGCACAACTTCAGCGTGCTTAGCGCGATAGAAGAACCTGGCAGGGCATCAATATCAAGGTCGCGTGCCAAGCGCGAGATCAATGCGCTAAGCGCAACAGTTGTCTTCAGCCAGACTCAGCGCACGACTGGTGCTAAGCTCAAACCCACTTACTCGCGCTAAGTGCGAGGGTGGCGCTAAGCGCAACGTCATGAATTCAGAGCCTGTTTAAAGTTGTTGGATCGAGTGGCCTCAGAATAATTAAGAAGGGGGGGTTGAATTAATTATTCCTAACCCTTTACTAATTAAAAAATTACTCTTCTAAGGCTTTTACTATGTTGTTAAGTAAATAAAGAGTAGAAAAGAAACGTAACCAAAAGTAAAAGCGGGAATTAAAATGCACAGCGGAAATTAAAAGAGTAGGGAAGAAGGAGACAAACACATAAGAGTTTTTATACTGGTTCGACAACAACCCGTGCCTACATCCAGTCCCCAAGCGACCTACGGTCCTTGAGATTTCTTTCAACCTTGTAAAATTCCTTTACAAGCAAAGATCCACAAGGGATGTACCCTCCCTTGTTCTCTTTGAACAACCTAGTGGATGAACTCTCCACTAGAACTGATCCACAAGAGATGTACCCTCTCTTGTTCTCAGTCAACAACCCAAGTAGATGTACCCTCTACTTGTACCACAAAGGATGTATCCTCCAATATGTTAAGATAAAGTTCTCAGGCGGTGAAACCTTTGAAACTTTGTGAATGGGGATACAAAAGAATTCTCAGGGGGTTAGTCCTTTGAAATCTTTTGTATATGGGAAAGGGAAGAATCAAAAGAATTCTCAGACTGTGTCGTTTTGAATTCTTTGACAAGGGAGAAGGGAGACACAAAATAATTCAAGCGGTTAGTCCTTTGTTCTTTTGGAAAAGGGATAAGAGAGACACGAAAAGAATTCAGGCGGTTAGTCGTTGGCGAATTCTTTTTTGCAAAGGGAGAAGAGAATGAAAAGAATGAATAGCACAAGTTTTCAAGGTTTGGAAAACCAGAAAACTTTGGAAAGCTTTTGGCAAAAGGAAGAAGAAGAAGTTCAAAGAGACTCAGAAATCAATTGGCAAAAGTTTGTTGTCTAAAGAATGAATTGGAAAGATTGTTGAAATGCAAATCAAAGCCTTGCTTTTATAGACTCTTCATGTCTAGTCAAGAGAACCATTAGAAGAGTTATGACCTTTAGAAAAACTTAAAACCAATTTGAAAAAGTCAAAAACTATTTGAAGAGTTACATCTTTTGATTTGTTCAGAAACTATCACTGGTAATCGATTACCAAATCAGTGTAATCAATTACACAAAGCTTTTTTGTGAAAGGATGTGACTCTTCACATTTGAATTTGAATTTCAACGTTCAAACACACTAGTAATCGATTACCAAATCATTGTAATCGATTACAACATTTTGAAATCAATTGGAACGTTGTAAATTCAGTTGAAAGCTTTTTGAAAACTATTTTGCTACTGGTAATCGATTACAATAATCTGGTAATCGATTACTAGAGAGTAAAAACTCTTTGGTAAAAGGTTTTGAGAAAAATTCATGTGCTACTCAGTTTTTTGAAAAAAACTTTTTAATACTTATCTTGATTAAGTCTTCTCTTGATTCTTGAATCTTGAGTCTTGAATCTTGATCTTGTTTCTTGGAACTTGAATCTTGAAACTTGATTCTTTGATTCTTGAAATCAAATTTCCTCTTTGAACCTTGAAGTGTTCTTGATTCAATCTTGAACTCATTCTATGATTCTTGAGATCATCTTTGTTATCATGAAGTGTTCTTGACTTTTGAGCTTTTTGTCATCACCTTTGTTATCATCAAAACTTCTTGGAATCAATCTTGATTCATCATGAAACTTGCTTTTACAAAAGCCTGTCTTATGCAGAATTAGGGTACAACTTTGAAAAGGCCCAGTGCACAGAATTCCACAGCACACCACAGTGCCTATTTCAGGAATAGAGCTCTGGAGGCAGTAAGAGGAGCAATTTTTGCAGAGATACCTAGGTTTTGTAAGCTTATTATTGTTAGGGTTTCTTTTGTAATGGCTGGCTAAACACCCTAGTTGGGGATTTCTAATGAACAACTGATGTAAATACTTAATACCTAATTGATTGTGTTTTCTATGTTCAATGCTTCCTTCAACGCTTAATGTTTGTATGCTTTTGGTCTGATAATCCATTTGTGTGCATAGTTAGGTGACTTTAGCATTGGGAAATGTACTGTTGCCTTAGAACTTAATTGAAGCGGGATTGAAACTTAGTCTTACAAAAGGGATTTGCAGATTAAGTTTTGGTTTTAATTATGTTGTTACAATAATGCGGTTTAGTCTAGGCCTAGTCTAACAAGAGGGATCTGCGGATGAAGCTTAGGGTAAATTAGGCTAAACTTTCGTAAGCTTCTTGAGCTGAGTCTAGTCTTACAAGAAGGATCTGCGGACGAAACTCAGCTTAAGTGATGCAATCCTACCCCGCAAGGGTATTGGATTGAAGACTCCAAGAGGATTGGGCTAGAGCTGCCAAAGAAGGCCTTGGGGTTCTCATGAATCCCAGGGTAGATTTCTGAGCCCATAGACCAAGGTTGGGTCCTCTCTTCTTTGTAAATATTAGAATAGATTTTTCCTTCTTTTGGGCCTTGTATTTTGGCCATTCTATTAGTATAGGATTTTAGCCTTGTATTTCAGGGCATTTTGAGTAGTCTTTGTAGTAGGGACTTTTTTTTTGTATTTTCATGTATTTTGTCAAGGAGGTGAGCTTAGTTTTTAGATGGGTGTATGTAGCTAAGCTCTAGCTTCCCAAGGAAGCTTCTCAAGGAGGTGAGCTTAGTTTTTAGATGGGTGTGTGTAGCTAAGCTCTAGCTTCTCAAGGAAGTTTTCTCAAAGAAGCTTCTCAAGGAAGTTTTCTTAAGAAATCTTCTCAAGGAAGTTACCTAGTCTATAAATAGAAGTATGTGTAACACTTGTTGTAACTTTGATGAATGAGAGTCTTGTGAGACACAACTCAAAGTTCAACTTCTCTCCCTTTTTCTTCCTTCAATTTCATGCTCCCCCCTCTCTCTTTCTCTCCCTCTTTCTTTTCCTCCATTGAAGCATCCTCTCCAAGCTTCTTATCCAAGGCTCATCTTGGTGGTGAAGCTCCTTCTTCCATGGCTTATTTCCTAGTGGATGGCGCCTCCTCTCACCTCTTCTTCTTTGTCTTCTGCTGCATCTCCATGGTGGAAAATCACCATTAAAGGACCTCATTGAAGCTCAAAGATCCAACCTCCATAGAAGCCCCACAAGCAAGCTTCCATCATTAAGTTACTCTACACCTAAGAGGGTCGTCTAAATTGGGCCTAGTCCAATAAGAGGGATTTGAGGACGAAGCTTGGATTGATTTGGTCTGACAAGGGATCGAGGTTTAGTAATTTAGGCTACAACATAGAACACAAGAGCATGATTGATTAGAGAAATATATTTATATACATCAGCTTGTCTGTTAGAAAGACCCAACATTTCTACCTACTGCTGTCACTTTTACTTACGTTGTATTTTATAGTTTTTAGCATAAAGGTTTAGTTTAAATTCTGTTTGAAATTATCCATCATACATGTTCTCTCAACAATGCTTCATTTCTGAATTTAACTCAAGCTAACATTAGTTCCCTGTGTTCGATACTCGGATCCATTCATTTTAATTTTTAAATACATGACGATCTAGTGCGCTTTCCGACAAACCAGATTTCCCTTAAATATATTTGTACGAAGAAAAAGTGGTACAAAAAGTAATCACATGGGAAATCCAACACAGACCCTAAAGCCTAGGCCCAACAATAGGGTTCAAACTACTTGATTACATTGGATTTGACACGGAAATCTCGGGTCGCTCCATGATCTACTGTAGAAGCAAGCTTCAAGATTGATTCAAGGAGTTTTGATGATAACAAAGATGATGACAAAAAGAACACTTCATGTAAACAAAGATGATGACTTCAAGAATCAAAGAATGAGTTCAAGATTGAATCAAGAGCACTTCAAGGTTCAAAAGGAAATTTGATTTCAAGAATCAAGAATCAAGTTTCAAGATTCAAGTTCCAAGAATCAAGATCAAGATTCAAGACTCAAGATTCAAGAATCAAGAGAAGACTCAATCAAGATAAGTATTAAAAAATTTTTTCAAAAACTGAGTAGCACATGAATTTTTCTCAAAACCTTTTACCAAAGATTTTTTACTTTCTGGTAATCGTTTACCAGATTATTGTAATCGATTACCAGTAGCAAAATAGTTTTCAAAAAGCTTTCAACTGAATTTACAACGTTCCAATTGATTTCAAAATGTTTTAATTGATTACAATGATTTGGTAATCGATTACCAGTGTGTTTGAACGTTGAAATTTAAATTCAAATGTGAAGAGTCACATCCTTTCACAAAAAGCTTTGTGTAATCGATTACACTGATTTGGTAATTGGTTACTAGTGATAATTTCTGAACAAAATCAAAAGATGTAACTCTTCCAATAGTTTTCAAGTTTTTCTAAAAGTTGTAACTTTTCCAAATGGTTTTTAAGTTTTTCTAAAGGTTATAACTCTTCTAATGGTTCTCTTGACCAGACATGAAGAGTCTATAAAAGCAACACTTTGATTTGCATTTCAATACATTTATTCATTTCAACAATTCTTTTGACAACAACTTTTCCACTTTGATTTCTGAATCTCTTTGAACTTCTTCTTCATCCTTTTGCCAAAAGCTTTCCAAAGTTTTCTGGTTTTCCAAACCTTGAAAACTGTGCTATTAATCTTTTTCATTCTCTTCTCCCTTTGCCAAAACAATTCGCCAAGGACTAACCGCCTGAATTCTTTTTGTGTCTCTCTTCTCCTTTTTCCAAAAGAACAAAGGACTAACCGCCTGAATTCTTTTGTGTCTCCCTTCTCCCTTGTCAAAGAATTCAAAACAACACAGTCTGAGAATTCTTTTGATTCTTCCCTTTCCCATATACAAAAGATTTCAAAGGACTAACCGCTTGAGAATTTTTTTGTATCCCTATTCACAAAGTTTCAAAGGTTTAACCGCCTGAAAACTTTGTCTTAACACATTGGAGGGTACATCCTTTGTGGTACAAGAAGAGGGTACATCTACTTGGGTTGTTGACTGAGAACAAGAGAGGGTACATCTCTTCTGGATCAGTTCTAGTGGAGGGTACATCCACTAGGCTGTTCAAAGAGAACAAGGGAGGGTACATCCCTTGTGGATCTTTGCTTGTAAAAGGAATTTTACAAGGTTGAAAAGAAATCTCAAGGACTGCAAGTCGCTTGGGGACTGAATGTGGGCACAAGTTGTTGTCGAACCAGTATAAAAACTCTTGTGTGTTTGTCTCTTTCTTCCCTACTCTTTTAATTTCCGTTGTGCACTTTAATTCCCGCTTTTACTTTTGGTTAAGTTTCTTTTCTATTCTTCATTTACTTAACAACATAGTAAAAGCCTTAGAAGAGTAAATTTTTAATTAGTAAAGGTTTACGAATAATTAATTCAACCCCCCCTTCTTAATTATTCTGAGGCCACTTGATCCAACATCTGCCAATTTTTCAATTCAAAGCCCGGGGAACACGGCGGCACCCAATTTGGCTGATCTTGATTGGTTTCATTGTCCAGCACAACAACTTGATCCTCATGCATCCTGTTAGTCGATGAATACGACTAACTTTTGTGTATAAAACTTGTGTAAATTGTATCAAACTCCTCCAATTTATGGTTATTTTGTAGTGTTGTAATTACTTTTGGGTAAAGATAGGTAATAAATACTCAGTACTTCCCTTTTTTGTGTTTAATAATCATTTTCTCTCAATTTCAGGTTAATTAGGCGAGTTTGTGAAGTGCTGATTTTCACCCTCTCGCTAAGCCAATCTGCTGGCTTAGCGAGCCATCCGCTGAGCGCAACATTCCTCGGCTAAGCGCGAGGAAGAATCTAGAAGAAGGATCAGTTGTGCATGTTCGCTGAGCAAAGGGCCATCCCGCTAAGCGCACAGCTTCAGTCCATTCGCTGAGTGAGAAAATCCGCGCTAAGCCGAAATTCACTAATGCGTGCTAAGCGGTTTAGAATTGCACTAAGTGCATGAGCACGAACAGAACCACCTATTTAAGTCTGAAATCAGATTTTGGAAGGGAGTTTGGCCTTTTCTTGAAGCTTCTGCATGTCTAGGGAGTTCTGGAGAGAGAAAGGTCCAAGTTCCAGAGAGTTTGAGAGATTTTGTTGTGTGAAGATCTGCAGAGACCAGAGCTTAAAGAGGAAGTCGTCCTGAGAGCTTGAGATGAGTTTGTGAGTGATTGTGAGGTCCTAGAGGTGGAGGAGACATCCCCACTACTTGTATTTCTACAATCTTTCATCTTTCTCTTCTCTTTGTTGTAAAGGAAGCTTCCCAGTTATGGAAAGCTAAATCCTCTGTTGGATCTTCCTTGTAGGTACTTGATGTAAATATCTTTTTATCTATCTAATGATGTTTTGTGTGTTCTTTGTGCTATCAGTATTTCATTCTAGTATGCTTTTACCTTGATCACGTAGATGCATGCTTTGTTAGGGTCATTCAACAGTGGAAACCGGTCTGATTCTTAGAACTTGATAGGACAGGGCTAGTTTGTCGTACTATCACGAGGGATCGGGATACGATAACCTAGTTGTTGTATGTTTGTCTTAATGCGGTCCTGGCCAAGTTTAGTCCAACAAGAGGAATCTGCGGATGATGCTTGATCAGGATTAGGCTAGACTATCATGAGGAATCAAAGTTTAGCATTTTAGGAGACACCATAGAACGCATAAGCATTATTAAGTAGAGAATATCCTTTTAACATTAGGAACCTATTAAGAAGACCAACGTGTTGTCTATTTGTCTTTACACATCATTACTCATGTGATTTTCCTTTTAATAGTTAGGTTACACACCTATTCATAGTAAACATATCTCTTTTCACACTAGACACCTATTCACTGAAATAGTTTTACCAAGTAACACAAGTTACACGGGAGTTCGATACTCGGTTCTTACCGTTTTATACTACTTGTGCGATCCGGTGCACTTGTCGAAAACAAACAAGTTTTTGGCGCCATTGTCGGGGAACTTCTTTTTATTTGGAAAGTTAGTTTGTTTTTAGGTGCCTATTCTTTATTCGTTATTCTTTGATTATCTATGAATAATTTTTCTCAATTCATATTTTTCTTCTCTTATTGAATTGGATAACCGTTGTTTCTGTTAGTATTTTATATGCATAGATCTCCCACAGACAATTTAGTTCCTCTTGACTTAGAAATTGAAGCTACATTGAGAAGGAACAGGGCCGAGAGGAGAAGGAAACTTCTGCAAGACGGAACAATTACATCCATTCTTGAGGAAGAAACTCATTTTTCTGATTCATTATCACCTGATTCACCATCATCAAGGGAATCCGCTACTCAATTGCCTGAAACCACTATCATGGCAGACAAGCAGCACCAGAGGATCACCCTTGAGGATTATTCAAGCAGCTTAGTACCAAAATTCTTTACTAGCATTGCATGTCCTGAAGTGCAAGTTCACAACATCAACTACCCGCATTCTTTAATTCATTTAATGCAGGGGAATTTATTCCAAGGATTACCTAATGAAGACCCCTATGCACATTTGGAAATGTTCATTGAAATATGTAACACTGTTAAGATTGATGGTGTGCTAGATGAAGCTATTAGACTCAGCCTATTCTCATTCTCATTGGTAGGAGAGGCCAAGAGGTGGCTTCACTCATTTAAGGGTAACAGTCTGAAAACCTGGGAAGAAGTTGTTTAAAAGTTTCTAAAGAAATATTTCCCAGAGTCCAAGACTGCAGAAGGGAAAGCTACAATCTCTTTATTTCATCAGTTCCCTGATCAATCTCTAAGTGAAGCATTGGAGAGGTTCAGAGGTTTATTGAGAACAACTCCCACCCATGGGTTTTCTGAGCCAATTCAATTGAATATGTTTATAGATGGGCTGAGACCACAAACCAAGCAACTACTAGATGCTTCTGCAGGGGGGAAAATAAAGCTGAAGACCCCGGAAGAAGCAACTGAGCTAATTGAGAATATGCCAGCCAGTGATCATGCCATTCTGCGCGACAAAACCCATCAACCCATAAAGAAAAGCTTGTTAGAACTATCATCACATGACGCTTTATTGGCACAGAATAAGTTGCTTTCTAAGCAACTTGATATTTTAACAAAACACTTGGTAAGTTGCCAACTAAACTGTCTATTGGTCAACCTACACATTCTTCTGTTTTGCAGGTTACAGGTTGTACCATCTGTGGTGAGGCTCATGAAACAGGTCAATGTATTCCCATTGAAGAAAACACTCAAGAAATTCATTATATGGGAAATCAACAGCGATAAGGGTATACTCAAGGAGGATTTTCAGGCTTCCAGCAGGGTCCTTATAATCAACAAGGACAATGGAGGTCACACCCTGGCAATCAGTTCAACAAAGACCAGGGTGGACCTTCGAACAAGCCAATCCAACAAGGGCCTAACATCTTTCAGAGGACTACTAAGCTAGAGGAGACTTTGACTCAATTTATGCAGGTAACAATGTCAAATCATAAAAGCACTGAGTCAGCACTGAAGAACCTTGAGGTCCAGGTGGGACAACTAGCCAAGCAGATAGCTGACAAGTCATCCAACAATTTTGTGGCAAATACAGAAAAGAATCCCAAGGAGGAATGCAAAGCTGTGATGACAAGGAGTAAGAGGTTTGTGGAGGCTGAGGGTGAGGAGAGTGTTGTGCACAAGAAGAAAGCTGCTGAAAAGAAAGGTACTGATGGCAAGAAAAATGATGTGAAAGGTGAAAGCAATCAGGAAAAAGGGAAACAAATAATGGTCAAGAAAAAAGAATTTAATGACCAAGAAAAAGAAAAAGAACTAGAAAAAGAAAAAGAAAATAAAAAATTGAAAAAGATGAAAAAAATGAGAATGAAGAGAAGAGTAGAAGTGATAAAGCTGTGAACGAAGGTATGGAAGCACCATATCTTGTGGTACCTTCCAAGAAGGAGAAGGACCGTCATTTGGCGAGATTTTTAGATATTTTCAAGAAACTAGAAATAACCATGCCCTTCGGAGAAGCTTTACAGCAGATGCCACTCTACTCCAAGTTCTTGAAGGATATGTTAACAAGGAAACATAAGTATATTCACCAGGAAAATATCATAGTGGAAGGAAATTGTAGTGTTGTGATTCAAAAGATCCTTCCACCCAAGCATCAAGACCCTGGGAGTGTAACTATTCCTTGTTCAATTGGAGAAGTCACTGTGTGAAAGGCTCTTATTGACCTGGGAGCCAGTATTAATTTAATGCCACTCTCCATGTGCAAAAGGTTGGGAGAGTTGGAGATCATGCCCACTAAGATGACTTTACAACTTGCTGACCGCTCCATTACCAGACCATATGGAGTAATTGAAGATGTGCTGGTTAGAGTGAAACATTTTATCTTCCCGATAGACTTTGTGGTAATGGATATTTGTGAAGATACTGACATTCCTGTAATATTAGGAAGGCCATTCATGTTAATTGCAAGCTTCATAGTTGATATAGGTAGAAAGAAGCTGGAAATGGGTTTTGAAGATCAGAAAATTGATTTTGATTTGTTTGTTGAAGACAAGCCTACTCCAGAATGAAATGTTTGCTTACAGGTAATGGAAGTGGGTCAAGAGGTTCTGGAGGTAAGAACCAAAACATGATATCACCCATTGAGGTAAAATCGTCAAGCTAATGACATTAAAGAAGTGCTTCCTGGGAGGCAACCCAGTTTTAATTTTTGTTATCTTTGTTTTTCCTGCATTATATCATGTGGAACTTGCTTTATAATATGTACATTGGAGTATATCAGCCTATCCTTGAATGTTAGATATAAGGGTTTCAATTTCTTGAGAAAGGGACTGAAAAATAACTCAGAAAATATTTTCTGAAAAACAGTCCTTTCGCTAAGCGCAAGCCTCGCGCTAAGCGCATCTTTGGTCATGCGCTAAGCTGCGAGTCTCAAGCGCTTAGTGCTCAACCCTTGCATCTTAGGCTGATTTGGTTCGCTAAGCTGGCCAAGGCTGAGCTAAGCCAATTTCAATTTGATCTGAGCTAAGCGGTCTTATCCGCACGCTAAGCCAAGCCCTTTGTGCTAAAAAAATTGATTTTGAATTTCAAACATCGGCTAAGCGCGCAGATCCGCTAAGCGAGCATCATTGAGAAACCTAAAATCTCTCTGGCTTGCTTAGTGCAGCGGTCCGCTAAGCAAGAAGGTCGAAAACTGCTTAAGTGAGTGTAACGGCAGTTACACTCACAATTGCCAGATTTCGCAAACTCTATCTCTGCATTCTCTTTCTCCAAAAATTTGCACACCTTGCATCTGTGCTTTCTTTTTGCATTGTCTACTTCGAATCACAAAGCATCAACGATACAAGTAAGTTCCTTACTTCTTTTTCCTTTTCTCTTTTACTTTGTTGAACTTTAGGGTAGAAAACCTTAGATTTAGCTTTAGATTTTTAGGGCTTTAATGTTTTTTTAGAAGTAGTTAAAGATTAGGACTTTTATATATGTTTGTACTGTATAGATTATTTGGGATGGTTTGCATGTTTTGGAGGTGGCCTTTGCTTTTTAATTGATTTGGTTCAACGACTCAAATGTGATGCATATATAGGACTTTCACCGGGATGTGTATTTATATATAGTGAAAGGATAGGATCAAGAAGGTCTAGTTCATTTGGTTGAATAGAATGTGTGAGGATTATAAATTCTTTGATATCATATTCAATTCTAGATTAAAAAAATAGTTAAAAGGATAGGACTATCTATAACTGTCTAGATTTTGAACACAAAATTATAAGACATGAAACTTAAGTCAGGTTTATTTCTTTCGTGTTTTTAGGCAATAATAAATAAAAAAGGCACATGGAAATTTCTTCCGAAAACCTCTACGTACTACGAAAATCATGTCTTTTTTCATATCTATTTTTCCTTTTGCCTTGCAATTCAATAAGGTAAAATCATCTTCGAATTGTGCTTTTCTTATTTGATAAATAAATATGATGCAATTTTATTTTTGTTAAATTATATACTTGTTTTTACCATCTTATTTGTCTATATACGATATATACAAGCAACCTTTAACTTTAATGATCCGTTGGATCAAAATTCTCAAAATTTTAATTTGACAATAACCACTCATTTGATTCAATAAATGTCTAGCATACTTAAACATTTGTGAATCGTTGGATTAAAATTCTAATTTGAGCACAGCCGTTGATTTGATTTAATAAATGTCTAGTATACTTAACATTTATTGGCATTAGATAGAAATTTTAATTTCACAACATGGACTGATTTGATTAAGTAAATACCTAACATAGTTAACATTTATTGGTGTTAGATCAAAATTTTAATTTCACAACATCCGTTGATTTGATAAAATGCACATTTTTATTTTATAAAAAAATATATCTATATATCTATATACTATAAGTAAATGAAGCTTAAACTTTTGTAAACCATTAGATCACGATTTTAACTCTATAATAACCGTTGATCTAAAGTTCACTTTAAATTATTACAATCATTGATAAAAAATTTATACTTCACAATAGTTGTTGATTTTAATCAATATAATATAATATTAATGTTTAAAAATTATTTTATTGAAATTATATTTATTAAATAGGATAAGAGAAAATAATTATCTTTTTTATATAAAAAAATGTAACCGTAAATATAATCATAAAATCATATACTATATGTAAAGGAAAAGTTTGAAATTCCGTGAGCCATTCGATCGAATTTCTAATTTGCCAAGAACCGTTGATTTGATATACTATCTATTTATCTATATACTATATGTATAGAAAACTTGGAATTTTATCAACTGTTGGATCAAAATTCTAATTTGTCTGTTGATTTGATACTATATGTAAAAAAAACTTGAAGTTTTGTCAACTGTTAAATCAAAATTTTAATTTGATAACAATCCTTGATTTGATACTATATGAAAGGAAGAAACTTTGTCAACCGTTCTCAAAACTCTAATTTCACATCCACCATTTATTTGGCTATTGCAATTTCCTTTTTAGAAAAATATTTTATTTAGCGGAAATATTTTGTAATAAAAAGTATTAAACGTTTTAGAATAAATAGATTTTCTTACTCTCGTTGATTTTATAATCAATTATAAAAATGGATTATACAAATATATATAGACATATATAATAATTTTTATTTAATTCTATACTGTTTAATATTATCATCATTGGATTGAAATTAGAATCATCAATAATCAAAATGAAATCACATTTATTTTTTTTTCCATTTAAAATCAATTAGAACGAAAATAGTATGAAGGAAAAAATTAAAAATTATTAAAAATTTTGAAATGTAAAACTCATTTAATATTTTTTTTAAAAAAACTCATTTTATACTAACCCATAACAATATATCTTCTCATCTAATATTTTTTTCAAAAAAAATACTATTATGGACAAACTTATTTGCTTTTAAAAGAAGAAGGTTGGTATCATTTATTTGCTTAAACCTACAATATATGATATATTAATTTATTTAAGTAATTAATATATTAAAAGAGTAATTAAGGTAATTAATATATTCAAGTAGGTAATTAAAGTAATTAATATTCAAGTAGGTAATTAAGATAATTAATATCACGATCAGTGTTGTGGAGCCCGATTCGGCCCAGTCGGTCGAACTGGTCCAACCGGGATCAGGTGGCCTAACCAAGCCAGTTCTTTTATTGCATTGGTTATGCAATTGACTTAGGATGACCCAGCCAGTTAGGTCACCAGATCCCGATTGGACTAATCCGATTTTACAAAACAAAAAAAATAGACCACTTCTACAACACTGTTTTGATATCTCATTATTATCAATTGTTATTTTGAATTTTGGAGTATGAATAAACATTTTTTAATCAAATAATGTTAGTTATATACTTATATATAATTGATACATATATAGTTTTGAATTTTTAATATATACCTAGTCAAATCGGACCAATTACTGACCCACTACCTCGACCAAGTCAATGACCAAGTTTCATAACAATGATCACGATTTGAAGATTCAATTGTTCCTTTTTAATTAAAATTTTGAATATGTTTTATAAATAATCTATTGAGTGAATATTGAACCTATGAACGTCAAACCTTACAAGAGCTTTTTCTTCTACTCTTTTGTAAACATCACTATATATATTTCTTTTGTCATTATTGAATTCATTTTTTGTATCTTCTTTTTTAGGATAAGTTTCTACCTTTTGGAGTAGATTGTCATGTAGAGTTGCCTGAGTTGGTGGTAGGTCAATGATAGTTATATCTTTTGTTCATGTTTTTTAAAATGTTTATTGAAGAATTTTTGTATAACTAGCTAATTGTATTTGTTGTTGCACAAGCATGAGCTATTGTGAGTTTTTTATATGGTGATTAGGTCATTTTGACACATCTTATACTTAGAAAATGACATATTTCAATAGTAGTATCCATTTTCTTTTAAAAAAACATTTATTGTTAGCATGTTAACATTATTTCATTATTTCTACACAAGAAAGAAAAAATAGTACTATTTAGAAATATTTTTAAAACTAGACCGGTAAATAAACTGGTAAAAATACTGGTTTAAGGTTTATGATTTAATCGTAATTGAATTGTTGCTGAATCGATAATAATTAAATAATATTTTTAAAATTTTTAATATAATATATTGATTTTAAAATATATATTAAATATATTATTAATTATTAAAATATTTTCACATTGTTTATTAATATTTAATTTTTTTAATATAATACTTAAAACATAATTTGTTTTCCTTTTTTTACATAATTGTTGTTTTGGAGTTATTGCATTTGACCCTCTGATGCAAACTCATGCATAAATAGTGGAAACAATCAGATCCTCTCCAATTGAAAATACTTGGAGAGTCTTCAATTAACAATTTTTCAACCATTAGTTTAAATTGGGGAATGAGATTTGGCCACGTTTCTAATTAACAAATATTGTTGTTTTGAAAAAATATATCAAATTTATCAAATTTAATATATTTTTAAAACAACAATATTCAGCCTCTTTCGTGCACGAGACCAAAATCCCTTCCCCATTCACACAATTGCTTCTCTCAGCACAACCAATGATGGGCGATGGGTGTCGAACGTCGACGAACAACTTCTCTCCTCTCTCGCTTTTTTCCAACATGGTTTAATTTCTGCAAGGTCACCATCGTCCCTCCACACTTTTTCTAGCAAGGTAGCTCTTATCTCACCCTTTTCGGTGCTTTCTGGCGAGGTCACATTCTTTGCGGGTTGCCGTTCAGGTAAGGTGCCCTTTTCGACACGGTTTTTGTTTTTGCCCTTTTTCTGGGTTTCTATTGTGTGTTTTTGCCTTTTTGGCTTTTCACATTTGTATTGTAAGGTGCTTGTGAGATGATACTATGTTTTTAGCTTTTTTCCCCTGTTTTTTTTTTTGTAAACTCAATGACTTAGAGTGGATCTCACCACATATGGCCTCGTTCCTCAGCAAAATCCACCGTTTTAGTGAAAAGAATTGTCGAAGTTCTTCCAATATTATCATGGACAAAATCGAATACATTTCTACTGTTCTAAAAAAAATTGAAAACGTGACCAATCTGAATCTCCAATTTAATCCAATGATTGACAATTTATTAACTAAATATTATCCATTTTTTTGTTGGAGAGGATTGGGTGAGAGATAGACAAGAGACAGGTATTGGAAAGCGTGAAAGATAGATGAGAGATAGTGAAAGAATTATGATCATTTTTCATTATTTTTTAAAGAAAAAACCAACTTTTGAATCTAAGATCTAGCACCAACGGATGAACCTCACCTGCGATTATGATCATTTGAAAGCGTAGATGAACCTCAGTTGCGAAAGAACTAGAACATCGTCGGAGATGCTGCAACAAAGATGGAGCTCGTGGAGAGGAAGGAGTGTTTACGAGCTTAAGCCAACTGGTTCTCTTATGGCCCTTTTCAGTTTCAAATACAATAGGCATAGTATGCAAATTTTTTCTTCAAAAAAATAGAACCGTTGGAAACTGTAAAACCACTGATTTTGTCAAATTTTCCCAGATGTAGACCGGTTCACAAATTGTTTGACGGGTTATTAAGCACTCCAATTTTATGGCGTATTCAAACAGGATAACAAGTCAGTTTCGGTTCAACTGGTTGAATAGGCCGGTCCGACACGATCTTATATTGTTATTTAGTGAGTGAATAGGCAATTTAGTCCCTAAGATTGTACCCATTTTGCATATTAGTCCCTAACTTAATATTAAATTCAAAATAGTCCCTATTTTTGCATAAGTGTTGTAAAATAGTCCTTCCGTTAAATTTTAAAGTAACGCTGTTAGTGAGGTCAATTTTAGTGCCACGTGGACTATCCAACGTGGCACTAAAGGATGACGTGGCATGACACGTGGATGTGCCTCGTAAAAGATGTCACGTCATTTGATGATAACAAAATGAGAAAATAGGCAATTTAGTCCCTGACTTTGTACTCCTGTTGCATATTAGTCCCTAACTTAATGAAAAATTCAAAATAGTCCCTATCTTTTGCATAAGTATTGCAAAATAGTCCTTCCGTTAAATTTTAAAGTAATGTTGTTAGTGAGGTCAATTTTGGTACTACGTCATTTGATGATGATAAAATGAGTGGCTTCTTCAAATTTGATGGTTCTAAACCAATTGAGGCATATATACAAAAAAAAACCCACACACACTTCCATAAATAAAAAGAACCAAAAATCCACAGCAACAACCTTATCTTTGTAGCCGTCAACACCAATGGGCGAGGTCTGCATAACCATTCTCTTTTCCTCTTTTTTTTTCTTCAATTACCATCAATGTATCATTCCGGGTTCTGATTTTTTTGTGTGTTTTGAATAGGAAGAGAAAAAACCAGAGGAAAATAAAGTGGAGGACAAAAAAGCAAATGAAGAAGAAAAGAAAGAAGAAGAGAAAAAAACCAGAGGAATCAAAAGATGACAAGGAATCCAAGGAGGAATCTGCGCCGCCAGAAATCATGCAAGGCACATGTAGAAGCAAAGCTTCATGGTGAATCAAAGGTGATTCAAAGGTGTTTTGATGATAACAATGATGATAACAAAAGATAATGACAAAGGTGATGACAAAAAGCTCAAAGATCAATCAAAGAACAACTCAAGTGACTCAAAGATCAATCAAAGAACAACTCAAGTGAATCAAGAACAATTCAAGAGTTCAAGATAAGAATCAAGAAGAATTCAAGACTCAAGAATAAAGTTAAGAGTCAAGAATCAAGATTCAAGGTTCAAGATCTCAAAAATCAAGATCAAGATTCAAGAATCAAGATAAGGCTTAATCAAGATAAGTATAAAAAGTTTTTCTCAAAAATTGAGTAGCACATGATTTTTCTCAAAACATGTTTACCAAAGAGTTTTTACTCTCTGGTAATCGATTACCAGATTGTTGTAATCGATTACCAGTAGCAAAATTGTTTTGAAAAAGTTTTCAAATTGAATTTACAAAGTTCCAATTAATTTCAAAAAGTTGTAATCGATTACAATGTTTTGGTAATCGATTACCAGTCCCTTTGAACGTTGAAGTTCAAATTCAAATGTGAAGAGTCACATCCATTCACATAAAAGCCTTGTGTAATCGATTACACTGATTTGGTAATCGATTACCAGTGACTGTTTCTGAATAAATCAAAAGATGTAACTCTTCATAAAGGTTTTTGACTTTTTCAAATTGGTTTTAAGTTTTTCTAAAAGTTATAACTCTTCTAAATGGTTGTCTTGAACAGACATGAAGAGTCTATAAAAGCAAGGCTTTGTTTTGCATTTCAAGAATCTTGAATACTTTTCCAATCAATCCTTTACAAGCCTTGAATCTCTTTGAACTTCTTCTTCTTCTTTGTACCAAAAGCTTTCTGAAGTTTTCTGGTTTTCTAAACCTTGAAAACTTGTGCTATTCATCTTTTCATTCTCTTCTCCCTTTGCCAAAAAGAATTCGCCAAGGACTAACTGCCTGAATTCTTTTTGTGTCTCTCTTCTCCCTTTTCCAAAAGAACAAAGGACTAACCGCCTGAATTCTTTTGTGTCTCCCTTCTTCCTTGTCAAATAATTCAAAATGACACAGTCTAAGAATTCTTTTGATTCTTCCCATTGCCTAATACAAAAGTGTTCAAAGGACTAACCGCTTGAGAATTCTTTTGTATCCCCATTCACAAAGTATCAAAGTTTAACAGGCTGAGATCTTTGTCTTAACACATTGGAGGGTACATCCTTTGTGGTACAAGTAGAGGGTACATCTACTTGGGTTTGACTAAGAACAAGAGAGGGTACATCTCTTGTGGATCAGTTCTAGTGGAGGGTAAATCCACTAGGGTTTCAAAGAGAACAAGGGAGGGTACATGTCTTGTGGATCTTTGCTTGTAAAAGGATTTTTACAAGGTTGAAAGAAATCTCAAGGACCGCAGGTCGCTTGGGGACTGGATGTAGGCACGGGTTGTTGCTGAACCAGTATAAAAACTCTTGTGTGTTTGTCTCCTTCTTCCCTACTCTTTTACTTTCTGTTGTGCATTTAATTTCCGCTTTTACTTTCTGTTAAGTTTCTCTTCTACTCCCCATTCTCTTAACAATTTAGTAAAAGCCTTAGAAGAGTAATTTTTTAATTAGTAAAGGTTTAGGAATAATTAATTCAACCCCCCCTTCTTAATTATTCTAAGGCCACTTGATCCAACAAGTGGTATCAGAGCAGGTATCTTGTAGAAAGTCTAACCACTTCAAGATAAATGGCCTCCTCAAATCCCTTGTTTCCTGAAGGAAATTCCATTCACAGACCGCCCATTTTCAATGGTGAGGGTTACCATTATTGGAAAACCCGCATGTAGATATTCATTGAAGCCATAGATCTAAATATTTGGGAAGCAATAGAATTAGGACAACATATACCCACTATATTAGATGTAAGCACAAGCACTACAACCCAAAAACCTAGAGATCAAAAGACAGAAGAAGATAGGAGAAAAATCCAGTACGATCTCAAAGCCGAAAACATCATCACTTCAGCCCTAGGGATAGATGAGTACTTTAGAGTGTCAAATTGTACTAATGCCAAGGATATGTGGGATACTCTCTAGTTAACCCATGAAGGAACCACAGATGTAAAATGGTCTAGAATAAATACTCTTACCCATGAATATGAATTATTTAGGATGAACCCAAATGAAAATATCCATAGTTTGCAAAAAAGGTTTACACATATAGTAAACCATCTTGCATCTTTAGGAAAAATCTTTCCTAATGAGGATTTAATTAATAAAGTCTTAAGATGTTTAAGTAGGGAATGGCAGCCCAAGGTAACTGCTATTTCTGAAAGTAAAGATCTTTCTTCCATGTCTCTTGCCATTTTATTTGGTAAATTGCAGGAACACGAGATGGAACTTCAACGCCTCAATCAGAATGGAGAAAATGACAAAAAGAAGAGAAGCATAGCCCTTAAAGCCTCATCTTCAATACAAGAAGAAAACGAAGAAGAAGATTCAGATGATGAAGAAGATTTTTCTTTCCTTGTTAAGAAATTTCAGAAATTCATCAAGAAAAGAAGAATTGACAGGCGTCAGAATTTCAATAATGGAAGAAAATCACAAGATGATTCTCAAGTCCTTAGGTGTTACAAATGCAACCAAATTGGTCACATAAAGGCCAATTTTCCTTCAAATGAAGAATGGTCAGAGAAAAGTGAAAAGAAAAGATTTGATGAAAGAAGAACTAAGAAAGCATACATTGCATGGGATGACAATGATTCATCCGATGGTTCAGAAAAGGAGATTAATCTCCTGACCAAAGATTATGAAAGTGACGAGAACATCTCTCAAGAATGAAAAACAAGGAGAAAAAGCATGATCCTCATCTTTGAAGATCTAGATACTTCAATCCTGAAAAAGGTAATATCAAAACCATTATCTTATTAAAATTTCTCTTAAAGTTGAAATTTTTATTCAAAAAAATTTGATTATGATGACTAATAATTCTTTATTTGTGTGTCTTTTGATTGTTTTAAATCATGAGTATATTTGCTTGATTGATTTCATCTTATTTGCATGAAATATTCATTCATTTATTTAAGTAAAATTAATAATCCTCTTACTTGTGTTTTGATTTTTTATTATCTTCATGTTTTAATGTTTTTGCATGACATGATATGTGAGTTACATGATTGAGAATTATTCATAAAGTATCTTCAAATATATTTTTCATAAAAAATATTTTGATAATAATTCAAAAACGTCTTCTCTCCTAGAAAGCTCTTTTATTTTTTTGTTTTCTGGCTAAAATAACCACTGGTAATCGATTACCATAATAGTGTAATCAATTACAAGCAGTTATTTCTGGCAATGTTGCTCTCTGGTAATCGATTACCATATTTGTGTAATCGATTACAACACATCCCTGCACCTATATATTCAAATTTCAAATTCTGAAACCTGCAACCCCTCTTTCTCTCGAAAACCCTTGCCCCCAATTTTTCTTCCAGCCATATCTCACTCAATTCTTGTCCAAATCACTCCCCACAAAGCCCAAACTTCATCTTTTTTCAATCTCTTTCATTCGAACCAATTGAAATCCCGAAAAAAAAATCCTCAAATGGCGGAACCATCGAAAAAGCGGAAAGACACTTCGAGTCGGAGTCAACGGCATTCCGGGGCACAGGAAACCTCAATGCCTTCCTCCATTCCCTCTGGATCATTGTTCTCATCAGAGGAACAGTGTATACGGTACACAAACCTCTTTTCCTCTCGTTCCATTATAGACCCAAAATTCATAGATATGGATTTCTTCTCAAATGAGAGTTTTGAATGCCTTCAAGCATTTGAAAACTCCAATCTTATTCCATTCATGTCTTTGAAATTACCTGTTTATTCTGAACTAGTCAACGCTTTCTATTCTAATTTAGAAATCCATGAAGGTACCCTAATATATGAGGTTTGTGGGATTAAGATGGTCATTGACTAATCCCTATTTTATGATTTAACAAAATTGCCTAGTGAAGGTGTGCCTTTTGAGGGTGCACTGATTGATGAATGGAAATTCGATTTTTCTGTGCATGATGCCCGCTGGTTGGTTTGCACCAACCAAGTGGATATGACCAGAAGGCTTCTTGCTGGTTCATTGGCTTTTGAAAGCCGCATCCTCCATTACCTTATTGTTCGCATTTTGCTTCCTAGATCTTCAAACCTTGCCCAGGTTTCTGAAGAAGATCTCATTGTCATGTGGACCTTTCATAAAGGTTTTCAAATTGATTGGGCACACCTTGTTAGATATCGCATGCATAAGGCATTGCGATTGAAAGCCCCTTTGCCTTATCCTCATCTTATTACCCTTTTCCTTCAACACTTCAACATCCCTCTTGATTCTGAACCCTATGTTCCAATCAAGAGATCATTCCTTATAGGTGCTTCAGTCATAGCATCCTTTGGTTATATTAAGGAGCATGATGGCTCTTGGGTAAAGAAGGGTGCTAGAAATGTTGGTGAAGAAGGACATGAGGGAGAAGATTCATCTCTTCTTTCGAAGATTTTGGAAAGGTTTGATGGTCTTCAAACCTTTGTTGGTGAGAGGTTTGATACTTTGGAATTGCAAGTGGATATGTGCTTCAATGAAATGGAGTCAAGAATGACAAAGGTTGAAGAAGATGTATCTTATATTCGGTCAAGCTTCCATCTTCCACCACCTCCGCCACCATCATCTTAGAATTATATTTTAATATTATTACTACTTTGATTTTCAGCCTTGTATTTTGGCTATATTATTATTGTATTTGAACAATTTACTATTTCCTTATTTGCATGGTATGCTTGGACCAATATTAAGTATGTTATTTGACTATGTGGAGTTTAAAATTAATCTATTCATGGTTGTTGCTTCATGGTTTTCATGGTTCTTTCTTCTTGCTTCATGATTTGGTTGATATTCTTTTCATGAATATTAAGTATGGATGTTTAAGTTATATTTGTATACCTTAAGTTTGATACGCACTTTGGCTTTTTGTTGATGCTAAAGGGGGAGAGAAATGGGATTAAATCAAGAACTCACATGAGTAATCAATTTAATTTTAAGATAAGCACAAATTCAAAAACAAAGGGGGAGAATTTATGGGAGTGATCGACTAGGAAAAAGTGTATGTGTGTTTCTTGATTTCAGAAGTTATCATCATCAAAAAGGGGGAGATTGTAGAAGCAAAGCTTCATGGTGAATCAAAGGTGATTCAAAGGCGTTTTGATGATAATAATGATGATAACAAAAGATAATGACAAAGGTGATGGCAAAAAGCTCAAAGATCAATCAAAGAACAACTCAAGTGACTCAAAGATAAATCAAAGAACAATTCAAGTGAATCAAGAACAATTCAAGAGTTCAAGATAAGAATCAAGAAGAATTCAAGACTCAAGAAGAAAGTTAAGAGTCAAGAATCAAGATTCAAGGTTCAAGATCTCAAAAATCAAGATCAAGATTCAAGACTCAAGATTCAAGAATCAAGAGAAGGCTTAATCAAGATAACTATAAAAAGTTTTTCTCAAAAATTGAGTAGCACATGATTTTTCTCAAAACATGTTTACCAAAGAGTTTTTACTCTCTGGTAATCGATTACCAGTAGCAAAATTGTTTTGAAAAAGTTTTCAAATTGAATTTACAACGTTCCAATTAATTTCAAAAGGCTGTAATCGATTACAATGTTTTGGTAATCAATTACCAGTCCCTTTGAACGTTGAAATTCAAATTCAAATGTGAAGAGTCACATCCTTTCACATAAAAGCCTTGTGTAATCGATTACACTGATTTGGTAATCGATTACCAGTGACTGTTTCTGAATAAATCAAAAGATGTAACTCTTCATAAAGGTTTTTGACTTTTTCAAATTGGTTTTAAGTTTTTCTAAAAGTTATAACTCTTCTAAATGGTTTTCTTGACCAGACATGAAGAGTCTATAAAAGCAAAGCTTTGTTTTGCATTTCAAGAATCTTGAATACTTTTTCAGTCAATCTCTTACAATCCTTTACAAGCCTTGAATCTCTTTGAACTTCTTATTCTTCTTTGTACCAAAAGCTTTCTGAAGTTTTCTGGTTTTCTAAACCTTGAAAACTTGTGCTATTCATCTTTTCATTTTCTTCTCCCTTTGCCAAAAAGAATTCGCCAAGGACTAACCGCCTAAATTCTTTTTGTGTCTCTCTTCTCCCTTTTCCAAAAGAACAAAGGACTAACCGCCTAAATTCTTTTGTGTCTCCCTTCTTCCTTGTCAAATAATTCAAAACGACACAGTCTAAGAATTCTTTTGATTCTTCCCATTGCCTAATACAAAAGTGTTCAAAGGACTAACCGCTTGATAATTCTTTTGTATCCCCATTCACAAAGTATCAAAGGTTTAACAGGCTGAGATCTTTGTCTTAACACATTGGAGGGTACATCCTTTGTGGTACAAGTAGAGGGTACATCTACTTGGATTTGACTGAGAACAAGAGAGGGTACATCTCTTGTGGATCAGTTCTAGTGGAGGGTAAATCCACTAGGGTTTCAAAGAGAACAAGGGAGGGTACATGCCTTGTGGATCTTTGCTTGTAAAAGGATTTTTACAAGGTTGAAAGAAATCTCAAGGACCGCAGGTCGCTTGGGAACTGGATGTAGGCACGGGTTGTTGCTGAATCAGTATAAAAACTCTTGTGTGTTTGTCTCCTTCTTCCCTACTTTTTCACTTTCTGTTGTGCATTTAATTTCCGCTTTTACTTTCTGTTAAGTTTCTCTTCTACTCCTCATTCTCTTAACAATTTAGTAAAAGCCTTAGAAGAGTAATTTTTTAATTAGTAAAGGTTTATAAATAATTAATTCAACCCCCCCTTCTTAATTATTCTGAGGTCACTTGATCCAACAGCACAACCTTTGCAATGCATGGATACTTTAAGCACGATTTTTGGCATCTATTAAGTTATGGACTATTTTGCAACACTTATGCAAAAGATAGGGACTATTTTGAATTTTTCATTAAGTTAGAGACTAATATGCAACAGGGGCACAAAGTCAGGGACTAAATTGCCTATTTACTCATTTTGTTATCATCAAATGACATGAAATCTTTTAGGAGGCACGTCCACGTGTCATGTCACGTCATCCTTTAGTGTCACGTTGGATAGTCCATGTGGCACTAAAATTGATCTCACTAACGGTGTTACTTTAAAATTTAACGGAAGTACTATTTTGCAACACTTATGAAAAGATAGGGACTATTTTGAATTTAATATTAAGTTAGGGACTAATATGCAAAATGGGTACAATCTCAGAGACTAAATTGCCTATTCACTCGTTATTTAGTCCATTTCATTTGTATCAAATTAATTATAATGTTTAAACAAAAATTTAATTAGTTATGAAATCAAAAACAAATAATTATATGTATCAAAAATAAATAATATAGATTAAATAAATAAAATAATATGATATACTAATATTGATTTCAATAATAATCATTTATCTTTTAAAGAATTTTTTTATTATATTAAAGAAATAGATTTATATGTATTGTTACTATATTTATTTTCTTCCGCAAAAAAATTTAATTTTATTATTTCACAATAATTAATAAAGGGATGCGTTAATAAAAATAAATTATTTGTTTATCATTAAAGATTAAATATTATAACAAGATATTAAGTAATGATAACAATTTTTATATTAGTTTAAGTTTTATAATGAAATCAATAACAAATTATTTCTATAAATATGAAAAAATCAGTAATAATAAAATTTAATTTCCATTTTTTTAATTAATGTATATTTATTCATACATTTTAAAAAAATAATCATTTATTTAAAAACATGTTTTTATATAAAACAGTAAACAGTATAAGACTTTAAAATTTACTATCATGGTTACAAGAAAAAGTCATAATTACAAAATATTATCATTAAAAATATAATATCACAAATACGTAAATAAATGTTGATAATAGTATTGTTGAAATAAATTTCTAATATTTTAAGAAAATATTAATCAAGTATAATATCATTTCAAAATACGGTGCTAAAACAACTTTAAATAAGAAAACAACATTTTTTTATTATTCTTCAATTTTAAATTAAATTAGGACAATAAATTAATATACTATTACTTTTAGTTAATTCAAAATCACGTTAACATCAATAAAGTTTTTTGAATTATATTATATTATTAATAATCATTAATGTTAATTAATCAAATCGTGTAAGTTCAAATATGGGTAATGAACGTAATTGTACAACTAATTTTTGTATATTAAAAAGAATATATTATAGAATTAACATAACATTTTAATCTAAAAATTATTTAGAACTTTAACTTAAAATGTATTTACTTATATTATTTTAATTAAAATAATATCATGTTAATTGACTACATTCTGTATTTAATTTTTATTAATTTAAAATGTATTTACTTATGCTATTTTAATTGATTATATTTTTTCATTTAAATATAAATTATCATAATAAATTAATTAATTTTCATAAAATTATTTTAAAAATTATATCAATAATAATTTTTTATTAAATAACAATTATTACTGTTAAATTCTTCTTTTTTATTTATTTTTTTATCTCGCTGCCATGTGCTTGAATTCCTCCTCTCCAATAACGATAGTACACTGTGTGGTGTACAACAGTGATACACAGTCGATCAATAGTGGACATAAATTCAATACAGACATGATCAGATATGCTTATTGACTACTACAATAAAATAAAAGTATTATCTTATCCTCAAAAAAAGAAAAAAAAATGTTTATATATATATATATATATATATATATATATATATATATATATATATATATATATATATATATATATAACTCCTGACTTGCCCCATAATATTCAATCCATAGTAGCCACGTCTCGCGCGTGATCGTGCCATAAAAATATATATTGCTCAATGCTCACTGTTCTTATGAATATGATGGTTAAATTTGTTTAAATGATTTTCCAGTTATATATGACAGCTAAATATTTTTTGAATATTGCTTCCATTCATTGCACTCATGGTGTTATGTTATGGAATTATTTAAATAATATTTCTTTGTTTATAAGAAAATGTCAACTAGATTTTTTGAAGTTTTTGTAAGACTAATATATATGTATGACTGAAAGAATAAAGAAAAAGTTATGATGATATGTTACATGAAAGGTTTAGGTGTTAATTTTATATAACTATTAATTTTAGGTTATAGATGTTATGAAATAATATAATATTAAGATAAATTTTATTTATTTATCTTACTATTAAATTAATGAATAAATTTTATTATATTTTATTTAATATATTTATATGGACTTTAAAGTGATAAGATTTGTTAACATAAAATTACATCTTTTATTAATCTGTTTTTGGTCAATTTACAAATATTTTACATATAATACTTTTATTGCAAAATAAGATTTTTTTCAAAAACTTAATGCATCCTTTTAATTAAATTCTATTACCAATTTATTTAAAAAATAGTAAGAAGTACATGTGTCTTAGAGTAAAAAGATGTTATATGATAATGATATATATGATGGCTTATCACCCCTTCCATTTTCTCATGCACGTGTCCACAGATAATTTATCTCAAAATTTCATTATTTCTGTCTCTCTTAAAGTACGGTACGGTCAGTGTGGGTATTTTGTTCTCTATTCTGCGCGTGAACTGTCCTAGTTTATTCTAAAATAAAAGGCTGATGTGATGTGTTGCCTTTATTTTGCCCTCAAAGGAGTACAAGACCAAACAACTTATTACTCTTAAGTAGCTGATAATCTGAAATGAAGACTTTTTTCTTTTTAGATAATAGATATTGTAATGTGAGATGCAATTTGTTGAAGTTAATAAGATAATTATGAATGGTAATTTTTTTCTTTTTTATATATTTAATGTACTTAAATAGATATTTTTGTCTTTAAATGTGTAGATAACTTACAAATTCATTTTCAAAAGATGAAAATTCAAATTTTAGTCTCTAAAAGTGAAAAAAGTACGATAAATTGATTTATCTGTTAACTTTCTTCCGTTACTTTCAATGAAAGAACATACCTGCTACAGAGGGGCGAAAATGCCACAAAAATGATTGTCGATATCATTGTTGAATAAATTGGATTAAAACATCAATAAATTACCATTGGACCAAAATATAAGTAATTTTCCATTGGATCAATATGTCAATATTTTTTTAGACCAAAATGTTAATAAGTTTCCATTAAACCAAAATGTCAATAATTTTTTTTGGACCAAAATGTTAGTATGTTTCCATTGGACTAATTTGTGAGATCCAAATTTTGTTTCATTTAATGGTAAAATATAATTTAATTTTCATATTTCCCCCCTTTTTTTATCATTGTAAGCATAACATTAAAATAAATACTTAAAGAAATAGAGAAGCAAATATAAGTTAAAACAAACATAATAATAAGCATAATATCATGCAAGCATAAAATTTGATTAATTATTTAAAAAAATATTGATTAATACACATAATTACTTTAACAAATATTATGCTTACTATTATATTTGTTTTAACTTATGTTTGCTTTCCTATTTTTTTAAGTGTTTATTATAATATTATGCTTACAACAATAAAAAATGAGGACAATGAACATTAAATTATATTTTATCTTTAAATGAAACGAAATTTGAGGCCTAACAAATTAGTCTAATGTAAATATTCTGGTATTTTGGTAAAAAAAAAATTACTGACATTTTGGTCCAATGAAAAATTATTGACATTTTGATCTAATGGTAATTTACTGACATTTTGGTCTAATGTATTCAGCAACCATGTTGGTAATAATTTTTGTGACATATTTGTCCCTTTGTGTCACTAGGCTCTTTCATTAATGGTAACAGACGAAAGTTAACAGATTAATGAATTTGTCGTAATGTTTTTACTTTCAGGAACTAGAATTTGAATTTTCATCTTTCGGGAACGAATTTATCAGCGCTCTACATATTCAAGGATAAAAATAACTATTTACCTAAATATTAATATTTGATAATAAAGAATATATAGAAAAGGTGGATTCAAACAATGAGAGATAGCTTCTAGTTATTGTGGTTTGGAAGTTAATTTAAACTAAGGTAGAAATAATCAAAGGTAAGAGGTAGGTTTTGTTTGATTTTGGTATATAAAAAAAATAAATGTTAAATTGTTTGCTTAGGTGTGTGCTCAAACTCAAATTGAAGAAGCACTTTTCTCTATATTTTTAAACCAATTTTAAATAAAAATGCAAAAGCTACTATTTTTAGACCAATGTAGATAAAGTATTCTAGTCGTCTCTGATCCAAAGCCAGACGACACACACTAAATTGAATTTAATTAATTACTGAAGAGAGTTAACATGACTTCTAGATCATGAGTGGACAAAGAAGTGTTCTTATCTTGTCTTATTTTACTAATTATGATATAGTCTAAAATTTTGTATCGTTCCAATCAAGTCCAATGTTGTTGTTTTTTTTTAAATGGCATTTTTTTTTAAAAATTATTATGTATTAATGATATAACTTCTTGAACTTTTTTTTATAGACTATAGTATATCCTCACTCAAAACAATCTTGTTTCATGTAGATAAAAAATATTATGTGAATTTTTTTCCTACATATATATTTAATGTAATTATATATCTGAGATTCAACTATATATAACATTAAAATTAATATATTGTGTAACTAAGTTAAGTTAATCCTGTCTTATTCTATATATTTTTAAGTTTTAATAAGATTGGTTCCACTAGAAAAAATTGATTAATCCTTCAAAATATTGAATGAAAGACATAAATAAATATATACGTCATGATATTATGTTCAATACTTACCCATAAAATAAATAGTGTAGATCGCTTGGATAAACATTATATTTAGTATGATGGAGTAAAAAACCAATTATTATTTCAAATTACGATAATTTTTGTGACAGATAAACATTATTAGTAGTACTAGCCTCTAGCAAGCTAGAGCGCTATTTAGTTGTTATTCTTCTGTCACATTTAACTACTTACGACGTTGGAAGCTAGATGGCCTCATTGAGCAGAAAGCTTGGAAGATCCAAAGTATCACTGGTGCTACCATCTGACAACTTGGAAGCAAAAGACCAAGAAAACACGTCATGGGTTTCAACGAAGCCTTTATTCAACCCGGTGGTGGCAGAGAACCCAATATTCACCCATTCTGGAAGATTACTCTTCAAGCTCACTGTCTCAGAGAGGATATAACTCGTTTTCCGTGAGGGGTGGATCAAAGAAGCGACTAAGAGGCTCGTGTCGGCGTCATAGGTAATGAGAATCCGTGCTATTTGCCCGTTGGCCAACCCCCACGACGCCGTTTTGACGGACTTGATGGAGTTCACGTCGATGCCAATGTGTCGGTTTGCCGGGTCCCACTTTGCGTTATAATAAGTATCGAACTCAACCGCCACGGTTTGGACTGACTTGTTCTTTGAGTCACTATTGAAAAGACCAAGGAACCCTCCTTTGGATTGGGGCTTGGACCCGACGGGCGCCAAGAAGAAGGCAAGCCCGTCGGCCGTCTTGTTGGGCGAGAAAACTTTGAATTTAAACGATGTAGCCCAGCTAGCTACCTTGCCTGTTTCACTGTCCCAAATCTGGATTGGGGCAGCATAAAGGGCACGTCCTAGGGATCCCGTCGTTGGCACGTCGTTGCTGTCAACCTTGGTGAGTCGTAACACCCCGGAGGGTGAGATAGCAGCATCTCCTTGGAAGATAAGGTTTTGTTGGCGTGGGGAAAACTTGCTGACGGTGAAAGAAACGGTGTTGGTTGAGTTTGCCTTGGTGAGTAGCACTAGAAAGAAGGCTAGGGAGAGAGAGAGAACAATTGAGAAGTTGGAGGTGGCCATGGCTTAATATGATTTGGTTAAACTCAAATGTGATGCATAGGACTATCACCAGGTTGTTGTGTATTTATAGTGCAAGGATAGGACTATCACCTTTTGATAGATAAACTAAAAGACATGAAAAGAACAAATTTATTTCTTTCGTGTTTTTACATATAATATAATAAGGCTTAACTAAATTTTAAGTTCATTCTATATATTCAATTTTTTTAATTCTTAATAATTTTTTTGTTATTAAAAGTTCATGTTATATATATATATATATATTTTGTTGTGCCGTACAATACTCCTACACTATGATAGCTTTCAATTTAAAAAATAATAATAATAAAATTTTACAACATATTTTTTCATATATTGCATACTTTTAGGTTAAATATAATAATTACATTTTAAGAAGTGTTTTTATTTAAAGATTAAATAATATATGACTGACTGATTAACAATAGATACGTACCAATCATTCAGTAGTACTTAGTCCAACAACAGCTGATACCCATCACCTGTTTTAAGGCAATGATTAAAAATAAAGGTAAAAAGAAAAAAAAAAAGGTTAGGAAAAATGTTACGAGCTTAAAGTTCCCATGTGTGCTTTATATTGCGACCATTTTGTAATAGATCGTACTCTTATTTGGTAAGAAATATTTGTGTATTTGTAACAAGATATGGTCTCCATGCATCCATCGTACGGAGACCAATTATATTTTTTATTTATAATTTTAATTAATAATTATAATGAAAATATAATATTGGGAAAAAATTGAAGTATTAATGTATTATACTTATAAAAGTTGTATTAATCTAAATTTTGAATTTAATGATGATACACCGTGTAAAATTTGTCACAAATCACTCTTAGTGTATCTTTAAAAACAATTTTATAAGAATTAATAAATTTATCATACATGATTAGATTAAATAATGGTAAAAATAATTTATATTATTACTACATAACTCTTTTTTCACTAACTTTTTATGGAAAATATCATTGTACATAAATAATTAATTTTTTTGGATAAATAATTATTTTCGTCCCTGAATATATAGAGGACTGATAAATTCGTTTCTGAAAGATGAAAATTTAAATTTTAGTATCTGAATGTGAAAAAAGTGCGACAAATTCATCTATTCATTAACTTTTATCTTTTACTGTTAATGAAATAGCTTATGTGACACAAAAAAACGAAAATATCACAAAAATGATTGTCAATATGTTTGGTTAGATTGAACCAAAATGTTAGTATATTTTCATTGAACCTAGATATCAATAAGTTTCCATTGAACTAATTTGTTAAACTCCAAATTTTGTTTCATTTAAGATAAAATATAATTTAATCTTCATTTTTTCTTTTTTTTTATTGTTGCAAGCATAACATTACAATAAACACTTAAAAAATAGGGAAGCAAGCATAAGTTATAATAAACATAATATTGATTAATAATCAAAATCTGTCTATTATTCTGAAATTTTTAATGTGACAGTACCTTATCCAAAATATGATACTCAAACAAAAATGAGACCCAACTTGATTTTATCACTACCTAATGTTGTCACAATAGAAATTTTAGATCAACGTACAACTTATGTTTTTTAATCAATATTATGTTTATTATTATCTTTGTTTTAACCTATGTTTACTTCACTATTTTTTAAGTGTTTATTGTAAGGTTATGCTTGCAACGATAAAAAAAGAGAGAGGAAGAAGATGAAAATTAAATTAAATTTTATTCTAGAAGGAAAGAAATTTGGGGTCTGACAAATTAGTCCAATGAAAACTTATAGACAATTTGGTCCAATGAAAACTTACTGACATTTCACCTTTCTGTGCCACATAGACTCTTTCATTAACGGTAACGGACGAAAGTTAACAAATAGATGAATTTGTCATACTTTTTTCACTTTCATGAACTAACATTTGAATTTTCATCTTTCGGAGATGAATCTGTTAGCGCTCTACATATTTAGGGACAAAATGAAGAATTTTTCCTAAAATGCACATTCTCTCTCCTATATTTTCCTAATATACGACACTTTCAAAATTAATTCCTGGAATGCACTTCTTTGTGATGGTGGTGAGAAATCGGGGTTGGGGAACTCAACTTCTCTATGGTTTCGTTCTTTTAAAAAAAATTAAATTTTTTTTTAAAAAAAAAATTTGAAATTCTTTTTAGTTAAAATTATAATATAAGAACACAAATTGTGTTTTTTTATTTCAACAACATATGTAATATTTTTTTTAATTTTATTTTTTAAGGAAGTTAAGAAGTTGGGAATTCACTACCCTACTTCCCAACTTTATTTATTTAAAATGTTATATTTTATAAAAAATAATTTTTATTTATATTTTTTTATGAAAATGATGTTATTAAATTTAATTTTTTTGCTTATATTTTTTAATTTTTAAAAATTAATATATTTTTGGTTTAATAATAATTCATTTATACAAGACTTTCAAACTTTTGATTTTTTAAAAATATTTTTTGTATAGTTATCACATGTTAGTTATATTATATGAAGAAATTAAAACACTCAAATAACGAAAAATACTGTCATTAAAAATTAAAAATAATAAAACAAAATTGAAACAAAATAAATAAAACATAATAAAATGAAAATAACGGAATGTACTAACAATAACAATTCAAACATGAAAATAATGAAACTAATCATAGTTTGAAAGGTGTTGTGCAGTAGACATATTATCTTCCAATAGTTGGATTATTGATTTGTTAAAAATAGCTAAAATTTTTATTGGACAAAAACGCTTCTAGTAGTTGGATTTTGCTAACACCTTTAACTCATCTTCATTATTTTTCAACTCTATTATTTGATATTTGATTAATTTTTCTGAATATTTTGTATAGCCTGACTGTCGAAAGAACAATTGTCTGACTAGTTGTGATTTGTGAATTCCATAAGGAGAAACCCCTATAGGTGTAACTTGTTTGATGACATCCTTGATTTTTTCGATGCAACATTTTGAAGGAATTTCAAATCTTATTGGGTTTCTTCTAGTGAAGGAGTAACCCAAAAAATTGCCTTGTGGTATCTTTCACTTGCCGTTGTAATACAATATTGCATCATGAGTATGAGTGATGGTGGATCAAAGTAGGTTGAGTATACCATCACGTGTTCTGTAAATGATACATAATAATTTTATAAGGCCAATACATGGGTATTGCTCGTTGCACATTAACATTGTGCAAACATTATCATCATTTTTCAATTGTAGAGAATGAAAAAAAGATTGTTGACATGCATCTATGGAAGGTTATCGGTAGTAGATTTCATCCACAAACTGTTCATTGGTTAGTCGAAGGGTGTTGTGCATTTTACTCTTGAGTGTCTCAAAAGAACACTCATCAAGAACTCACATTAGTATTGGAGTAGGACATTGAAAAAAAAAACACCAGTTTGGTTGTTAATGATTGATCCATTTGGAAAAATGAATGCTAATCTTGAGTTAGAAATGATCTGAGTGTTTATTTCTCCCAAGAACAAGAATGCCATATTATTGAGATTGAATATGGTTTGTAAAGGTATGTTGTGTGGAAGTGTATGATTGTATTGAGGGTGTTTGGTGTTATTTATAGTTGTTTGAATATTTGCCCCGCAGATGTTTATTGAGACATGTCATTATTCTAATTTCGCTTTTATCGATATAATGCATGGTATTGTGAATTTTGACTGTGATTTTACCTTGCTACCCGGTGCACCAGTCGTTCATTATTACTTTCGGACTTGAATTTAAATTGTGAGTTATCAATTCAATGTCAGTTTTGTTGGTGAAGTATCTATTGTTTTTTCAAACATGGGTAAATTAAAAAGTGTTGTTAATTTCCACTGTGATTTTACCCTACTTCTTGGTGCACTAGATTGTCCATTATTACTTTAGGACTTGAATGTAAATTGTGAGTTGTCACATCAATGTCAGTTTTGCTGGTGAAGCATGTTGATCGAGGCCGTACCCGAATCAAATAAACATTAAAAATGCAGTATCTAGGAAGTGATCCTAGGTCGTCTCTCAACGAGCAATGGTCAACTAAACATCCATAACAGATAGTAATAAAATAGTAACGAATTGGGGGGGATTGTTTTTTTTTTTTTGTAAATTAAACAACAAGTAAATTTGAATTAGAAAATATCAGAATTAAAACACGTTGTTTTCCCTTAATTCACAAGCAAGTCTCTTATCCTAGGTTACGAGGATTTATCCTTTATCAGTTCAACCACTTAATCCAACCCTAAATTAAATTACTAAGCGAAATTTAACATAAGGCATTCATTATGTGATTAAGCAACATATACACCAATTAATCATGAACGAAACTGATCATTAAGCATAAATTAAGCGCAGAGACAATTAATCAAACACTAAACATGCATGGATTAATAGCAACAAATATATAGTAATTGGTGAAGAGGAAAAACTGATCAGAATTCAATAGAAATAATAAAACCTCAAAGAGAGTTGTGCGTGATCCTCAAGAGAAAACAACGTTGGAGACTTAGCCTTCCATTAATCAGTAGAAACAAAAATTGTAGATTGAGGTAGAAAACAAAATTTTATTGCTACGTGAATAGTAAAAACTGGAATTACAAAACCTAAAATTATCCTTTGTCCCTAAAACAAAGAGAGAGAGAGAGAGAGAGCGAGAGAGCCTAAAACTAAAACCTTGGTGCTGTTATATAGTTTTCAGCCCCAAAGCTTACAAATATGTTTTAAGTCCAAGCCCATAAATAAAAAAAAATTAGATAAGATAAGATAAGATAAAATCTAGATGAAATAAAATCTATATAAGATACGATAAGATAAGATAAACTAATATCTAGATGAGATAAAATCTAGATATGATAAGATAAAGTCTAGATGAAATATCTAGATGAGATAAAATCTAGATAAGATAAGATTTGGTAGAATAAAATAGTCTGCTCTCTTCAAGTTCATGCCCAATTCTGGATTCAAGCCCAAGCTCAAATGATAAAACTGCATAATTAAATTGACAATTAAGGCTAATCAGTAATTAAAATGGTGACAAAAAGGGTTAAGAAATATGAGAAAATGATGACACATCACATGTATTATTTTTTTAGAGACTTCAGTAAATTGCAAAGTGTTGTCAATTTTGACTGTAATTTTATTCAGTTACCTAGTGCGCCATATGTCCATTATTACTTTCATACTTAAATTTAAATTGTGAGTTGGTAACTCAATGTTAGTTTTGCTGGTGAAGCTTCTATTGTTTTTTCAGAGACGTGGGTAAATATCAAAGTGTTGTCAATTTCGACTTTGATTTTATCTTGCTACCTGGTGCAGCAGATGTTCGTTATTATTTTCAAACTAAAATTTAAATTGTGAGTTGGCAATTGAATGTTAGTTTTACTGGTGAAGCATCTATTGTTTTTTCAAAGACGTGGGTAAATTGCAAAGTATTGTTAATTTCGACTATGATTTTACCTTGCTACCTGGTGCAACAGGTGTTCATTATTACTTTTAGACTTAAATTTAAGTTGAGTTGTCAATTCAATGTCAGTTTTTTTGTAAATAATAGAGGCTTGATTACCAATTTCATTTGAATATTGGTTCATGGGAAGGAGACGTGTTGCATCCTTGCGGCTTGGAAGAGGAGTCACTATCATTACCATGGTCTTTGACCCAACAACTCTCGTATTCGTATAATAGGTCCTCAACATTGGAGGTTGAGTCATGTTGGTTGTTTGGTGGGTTATTGTTGTCATAAATTGTGGCAAATAACTCCACGAATGGTAGTGCTGGGTTGTTGTAAAAAATGTTGAACATTGGTCGAAGGTCGGGATCATCTCCCAGAATAAAACATGTGTACATATGTGGTTGTCCTAGCTCAAATATAGGGCATTGAAAGCAGAGATGTTGGATATGTTTGTGTGGCTCAATGCTTATTTTTTGGGGAACAAGTTCAAGCAATTGTGTAAGGGTTATGGCCTTGTTGACCATGAAAGTTTTTATGTTGTTACTAATGAAGGTGGGGCCCTCGTTAGTGTTGTAGATTTGGCCATTGTAGTAAACACAAACATTTGCAGTTAGGTGACACATTGTGGTGGGGGTTGAGACGAATATTTGAAAGTTCTATGAATGTCTTCAATTGACAGTGGTATTTATAGAATTTTTCGGTTGCAAGTAGGTGTTCACTATTTAGTCACATGCACTGGTAAATGACATGTGAGCTTGTCCAGCATAAGATGACCACTTAAACATTCTTTTAATGGTAAAAAAAAACATACCATTTTTTTTTTATTTTTTACTTTTAATTTAAGGTCCTCTCTTGATGAAACTGTTACACGATTAATTTTTTTTTATTCTTTGACATGAAACTATGAAATAAATTAGTCACAAATATTTTTAATGTAATTGAGATAAATTTTATAAATTGCATAAGATAGTCACTTAAACATTGTTTTAAGGGTCGAAAACATTATTTTGTTTAGTCTTAGTTTGAGGTCTTTCTTGATGAAACTGTTAGGCGATTTTTTTTTTTTATTCTTTGATGTGAAAACTATGAAATAACTTTGCTACGGATATTTCTAATGTATTGGAGATAAATTTTATAAATTGAATAAGATGACCACTTAAACATTGTTTTAAGAGTCGAAAACATACTTTTTTCTTTACTCTTACTTTGAGGTCCTTCTTGAAGAAACTGTTAAACGATTAATTTTTTTTTTTGGATTCTTTGACGTGAAAATTATGAAATAAATTTTTCGTGGATATTTTTAATAAATTGGAGATAAATTTTATAAATTGCATAAGATGACCACTTAAACATTATTGTAAGGGTCGAAAACATACTTTTTGATTTATTTACTCTTAATTTGAGGTCCTTCTTGATGAAACTATTGCACGATATTTTTTTTGGATTTTTTGATGTGAAAACTATGAAATAAATTTTACATAGATATTTGTAATGAACTGGAGATAAATTTTATAAATTGCATAAGATGCCTACCTAAATATTGTTTTAAGGGTCGAAAACATGTTTTATTTTTTTTACTCTTAATTTGAGGTCCTTCTTGATGAAACTGTTACACGATATATATATATTTAATTATTTAACTCTTTGACGTGAAAAGTATAAAATGAATTTGTCATGGATATTTTTATTGTATTGGAGATAAATTTTATAAATTGCATAAGATGACCACTTAAACATAACATAATATAGAATGTCCACTTTAACATAATTTTGAAATCTATATTACAAGTGTAGTTAAAATTAGTTGATCCCATTATCACAACATTCTATACTTCAACGACCAAGACAATGACAAGTCCCACAGGGCGGTGGACGTCGATTACATCACGGATTTCTTCTCTCCTATATGACTGGTTCTCTCTTATGATGATCATGTTGTTGTTTTGTCTCAGTGTTTTCAATGTGGGTTGCTATAACTGAAATGGTAAATTAGGTAAAAATGATATAAAATTTGAAGTTGGGCGATGAAAATGTGGTATTGACATGCACCTCCCATAATTTACAATATAAACTGTGTTGAGATTTCAAAGCATATTTACACTTTGTCTCATGGTAAGGCCTCGAGATTCGAAAGCATGGTAACACGATTATGTTACTGTCACACATCAAGATTCCAATTCACGTGAACCATGGACTCGTGATTGATTGTATATATAAAGGCACCATATCTCCATAGACTTTGCATAGTTGCATCAAATCAAATTGTGCAAGAAAACAGAGAGACCAAGAAAAATGAGTTCAGAGCCAATTTGTGCATTCATTTATATCAATGGTGAGATCATTCACAGCTCAAGTGAAAATGAAGTTTTTAGAAGTGACAAGACAAAATCGATACTGTTGAATCCAACAATGACGTTGCCAAACATAATCACCGCAATACAATCATCAATTAGAGATAATGATGTTACACCTCTAATTACTGTACTTTGGTATCGTTGTCATGTATACCAAATCAATGGTGGTGTTGAGTATAGGGTAATTCAAATTATTGACAAAGAAGGTGTTTGGTGCATGTTCAGTACATTTGCAAATATTGCAAGTATAATATGTATGGAACTTAAAGTTGATGTTCATAATTCATTATTACCTTCTTAAGTTAATGACCTAAGCTAGGCAGAGATGGAGCAGAAGCTGCACAATTCCATAAAATTAAAATGAATAATTTAACATATTTTGTTGTTATATTGCATTTAAGTTTTTGTTAGTCTTTATTATGTATTTGTAGTTGTTCCATGCTTTTCAGTTTTTATTTTTAATTTACTTTAATAATATGATCCTAAATGCTTGAGAATTGCATTAATGCGGATCTCAATAATCCACATGGACTTGTGCGCGATGCGGAACAGTTCCATGAACAGACGCAATGGATAGAATGTCATCAGTAATGTGTGCAGCTGCACACTGCTAACTCACATGCATTAACAACCGCATTAATGCGGATCTCAATAATTCGCATAGGCTCGGTGCATGATGCGGAACAATGCCTTGAATAGTCATGACACAAAAAAACAGGCTAACATTTGCAATATGTGCAACTACACACTGTTCATTAACATGCACAGACACCGCATTAATGTAGATCTTAATAATCTGTGTGAGGTCGATGCGTGATGCGGAACAGGGTCATGAATAGTCACAACGCAAAAAAAACAAGTTTTCATATGTGATGTGCGCAGCTGATGCAATCCTACCCCCCAACACACTTCCAATGAAAGGCCTTTCTTTCGTGCTCCCCCCTCTCTCTTTCTCTCCCTCTTTCTTTTCCTCCATTGAAGCATCATCTCCAAGCTTCTTATCCAAGGCTCATCTTGGTGGTGAAGCTCCTTCTTCCATGGCTTATTCCCTAGTGGATGGCGCCTCCTCTCACCTCTTCTCCTTTGTCTTTCGCTGCATCTCCATGGTGGAAAATCACCATTAAAGGACCTCATTGATGCTTAAAGATCCAGCCTCCATAGAAGCTCCACAAGCAAGCTTCCATCAGCGGAAGACAAAGGAGAAGAGGTGAGAAAAGGCGCCATCCACTAGGTCCCCTCCACCTTGGAAAGGATTTGACCTCAAATCCAGAGGTTCTTCATACTCTAGGCTCCTTTCCTCGACACCTGTAAAAAGAATAAAAACATATGTATTAGTGGTGTTGGGCATGTTAGAGTAGGGTAAGGTCTGAAAATCCCTATCATGGACATCTTCCCGTGAGGGAACATGGTTCCTCACCAACTCAATGAGTGGTGCTAAAAGTATAGAAAAATATGGGACAAATCTTTTGTAAAAGTTTGTTAAGTCATGGAAGCCCCAGATTCCCCTTATACTTGGTGGAGTGGGCCAATCAGGAATGACCTTTATTCTCTTAGGGTCCATCGGAACCCCTTGATCACTATTTAAAAAATTAAGGAAAGTAATGCAATAAAACGTACCTTTTTCTATATTTTCATATTGATTATTCCTACCAAAAAATATGACAAACCTAAGGTGTCCCATATGAGTACCTTAGTTTGTATGAAAATAAAAAATAAGAACAAACCTACCTAATGAGTCCCTATGTACATGAATCATGAAAATGTTGGGTGCATGACTGATTTTACGAAAGAGGGTTTCAACACTCAACACATTAATCATATCACTTATTTTAGGGATTTGGTGCCTAATAATACCTATTTTGGGCACCAACAAAGCACAAGGATTTAAGCTCTTATGAATCAAACCCTCATCCAACAACTTCTTTACTTGAGGAATAACCTCAAGCCCAAGAGGTGTGACAGTGCTAACAAGTGTCTTTTTACAAAGGAGAAGATGTGGAGGTTGTCCAAGAGGGGAAGTTTCTTTAATATTTGTCTTTATTTCAAAATGACTTTCCTTCTTAGCTAACCTCTTGGAGGAGACACTTACCTCCTTACACTCCTCCTTAACCATTAAAAGTTGTCCTTCTTCTTGGGGGTAGATTTCTTCACTAGATTCTTCCCCTTTTACTTCTTCACTTTCACTAGAGGAAAGTGAAGTAGTAGCCTCATCTTGGCTACTATAAATGTCTTGGCCCCTCATAATCATGGTTTTCTTGGTGGTGCATTAAGAAGTAATGTGCCCTCTTCCAAGACATTTAAAGCACTTTATGGAGCTAGTTTTCTCTTGCATACTAGCCTTAAGGGGTTGATTTTCTATTGTCTTCCCCTTATCATCTTTGGGCTTAGAAGATGTCACCCCTAAGATGCCTTGACCTTGGTCTTTCTTTAGATAAGAGTAAGAGCCATAAGATTTTGATGTAGACTTCCTTTTAAGTTGTTGCTCTACCATTATTTCCCAATCTAAGTTAGCCTCTACATTGTCCTTCCCATGGAAGTATGGGAGGTTAATGTTAGCCTCTTGAGGCTTTCTTTCCTTTTCTCTTCTATGGGAGTGAGGTCTAAGATGTGACCTATGCCTTCCTTCATAATAGTCACGAATTTCTTCACTTAGGCTCTTGCAAGAGTTATGACTACTATAGGAGGCATGTTTTTCTCTTTTCATTTCTTTCATTATTTTTCTTCTTTCTTCCTCTCTTATTTTCTTTCTTTCATCTTGACTTATTTCTTCCACTCTCTTTTTTCCTTTTTCTTTTCTCTCTTGTTTTTCTTTCCATAACTTGAGGGAACTCAACTCATCTAAGATTCTAGATAAAAGGTCTTTATGACTAGTACCCTCGCCATTAACACTAGATGAATGATGACTCATGTTGGTTCCTAAGTTGTGGTTCTTTCTTGTTGGAGGTTTGAAAACAAAAGGTAAAAGAAACTATGGTTGAAACTAGCCAAAATAAACACTAAAAGAGGTGTGAAAGATAAGGTAAAAAAACTAATTGGTAAAAGGAAAGCTATCTAGGCGGTTTGACAATGGAAGGTAAAGGAAATAAGCTATAAAAGTAAGCAAAAAATGTAAACTAGGCGAATCCTAAGAGTTTTTGGATGACCACATTCAAGGTTCCCAACAAAACACTCACTATCCTAAGGAAAAATTGCCAAAAATTATTACATACAAATGGAAGTTTGGTAACCTATTGGAGGCTCCCAACACACTTCCAATGAAAGGCCTTTTTGTTACAAAACTTGAAAGCAATGAAGGTAAGTAAATTGCAAATTACAAAATGATCCTTGAGAAGCCAGAGCTTAGCTACACACACCCCTCTAATAACTAAGCTCACCTCCCTGAGAAGAGAAGCTAGAGCTTAGCTACACACCCCTATAATAGCTAAGCTTACCCCCATGACAAAATACATGAAAATACAAAAAAAATCCCTACTACAAAGACTACTCAAAATGCCCTGAAATACAAGGCTAAAATCCTATACTACTAGAATGGCCAAAATACAAGGCCCAAAAGAAGAAAAAAAAACCTATTCTAATATTTATAAAGAAGAATGGACCCAACCTTGGCCCATGGGCTCAAAAATCTACCCTAAGGTTCATGAGAACCCTAAGGCCTTCTTTATCAGCTCTAGCCCAATCCTCTTGGAGTCTTCTATCCAATATCCTTGGGGGGTAGGATTGCATCAGCAGCTGCACACTGTTCACTCAATGCACCAACAATCGCATTAATGTGGTTCCATTAATCCACGTGGGCTTGGTGTGTGATGCGAAATAATGCGGTCAACAGTCATCATGTAATGGATAGACTGTTGTAATATGTGTAGCTGCACCCTGTTCACTCACATGCACGGATTCTGCTACCTATGTCTCCCACCTAACTTTCTCATCTAACTCTCTTACCTAACCCTATCACCTAACTCTTCTACCTAACTCTCCCACCTAACCCTCCCAGCTAACCCTCTCACCTATCTCTTCTACCTAACTCTCCCACCTAACCCTCCCAGCTAACCCTCCCACCTAACTCTTGTACCAAACTTTCTCACCTTATATATAATCTGATAACTGCTATGTAAAGGTATATTTCAGGATTAAATTATATAAGAATTAATAATTTTTCTCTTTTATTTCTTCCTTTTTGTGCTGATAATTGGAATTTTAACATCATATAAGTTTTTATGCAGAAAATATTAAAAGTTGATGAATTTATGATGCTTAGTGAATAATTGGCAGAGAAGAACAATGTAAAGCCCAAGAAGCAAATTGAAGATCTAAAGCTACTCGCTTAGCGTGTCTCAGGTGCTTAGCGTGATGTGCAGGCTCAGTGGGAAACTCTCGCTTAGCGCCAGTATAATTCGGGAAAATGAAGGATAATTTAGGAAAACATGCTAATTCAAGAAAGAGGTGTGCTTAGCGCGAGTCACACGTTATGTGCGAGGTTACTGCCATCCTCGCTAAGTGCGGCAAGTGCGCTTAGCGCGAAGGATGCGTGAAAACTAAGTTGATTTGCACATATAAAAGGAGAGAGAAGAAGAAAACAACACGTAGAAAATTCAAGAGCATACGATTTCTTATAGAAGGCACAGGCTAGAAGAAGGAGAAGCAAACATTAGAAGTCATTCCTTCCCTCCATTCCCTTTCTCAATTCCCCCTTTACTAAATATTCTCCTCTTGCAATTGTAAAACCTTCTATGACAATGAGAGGCTAAACCCCTCTTTGTTGGGAACTTGGCAACCAACTACTTTTGATGAAATTCTCTTCCTTTCTATTTAATATTATTACCTTTTGCATTATATTTTCTTGTGCTTAATGTTATTGTTTATGGCTTGATCACCCATTTGCATGGTAAGTTTTAGGGGTAGCATCGGGAAAGCGTTATTCTCTAATAGAACTGGGAAAGAGTATCTAAATAAAGTCATCAGTCATCACTAGGGATATAGGTTGATTTTGTTTAGCATGTTATATATCTCTATTCTTAATGTAATTTACTGTTTTACTCTGCAAAAAGATTTGGGAGAAAAAATAGATAAATTAGGTTCTTTCACTCGAGAAATCATGGTTATATAAGTAGTTGTAGGTGTAAATTGGAATAATTATAAATAGAGAAAATTCATTAACATTGCATAAAAAAGTAGCTCTAGTAGGCTAAGTTCCCAATATTCTCATCTTTTGAATTTAACTTATATAATATTGACTTTTCTCATTTGTTCTGTTTTTAATTAATTAATTTAAATTTATGTTTAATTTCTTCCCTTGTTTATTTTAATTCTATGCTAATTTAATTTATTGTTTTTCTCACAATGTTTTCAAATCAATTTATTTATTGCTTAAAAATTATATATTCATCTACCTAAGTACAAACAAAGTCCATGAGGATTCGACACTTGGATTTCAATCTTAACTTTACTACTTGTGACAATTTGGTGCACTTGCCAATCATCTAACATAATACCACTCTTTCACAACACATCACACACAACAACATCCTCACGAAAGTAATCTCTGTTCCTAACTCTCATAGTCTTCCCACTCACATCCCACAAACACCACCCATGACTCCTCCTAAAGAAATATCGGTTGTCATTCACCACCATGGTTAGATTGCAGATGGCATGATTCGAGGATCAATGTACTCATGTGTAAACCCAATATTTCTATGTGAGTTGGTCTATTACGTTAACATAATTGATTCTGAAAATTAACAACTGTCTCCCTACCCGGGCAACTAAAACAGTTGTTTAGTTGTTATATTATGTGTCCCTATTTCATTTTATCGTGGCTAGACATGTTTTATTTCAACACAACTACACGATAATGACGATCTCAGAGGAGTGCTAGAAACAATTGTCAAAAATCCAGAATTGAATTCTGCCAAATTGTATGCTATTATTGAGCTTATTCCTCAACCACAACCACAATCTCCACAACCATAATTACCGTCTCCATAATCACCGTGTCCATAACCACAACTACCATCTCCGCAACAATTACCGTACGACAACCTGAACCTCAATGATCTAGTGTTTTCATACAATAACCTTGAAACACAAGACGCCTTTGACATTTTATATTTTATACACATAATTATTATCCCAAAATGATTCTTTTTCTGATGCCCAACAAACCTCCTTTGACCAACAAAACTATCATCCATCACAATATTTTATGTCACCCCATCACAACAACCACAAACACAAAAATCAAATCCAAATGAACATCCCATAACTAATGAAGATTCCATTATAAGATTTTATGAAGCAAGAAAACATGGATGATTTTAGTGAGCATAAGGATAAGGGTTGTTTCATCACAACGATGACCAAAGCGGTGACGAGGGTGTTGTGGTACCAATGTCACCTTTGTTGCAATATCACCAACCTAGGTGTCCAGTGGAGTTGAACCTTGACCACCTACCACAATACATTGATCATTACCATTTTGTTCAACAATAAGACCATGTACAACCACCAACTGGTGCACTCGAGGTTGGTATGACCTTCGATGAAAAAACACAATATATTCAAACAATTGAAGAATTCAACCTTAGAAACCATTTTGACTGCAAATCAATATATTTTGACAGAGGTCATCATACTTGTCTCGCACCAATGCTCAAACAGGATCATTGGCTCAACAAACACGTTATAGCACAAATCATCCAACCCATTGTCATAATGAACCCAGCCATCTCCATCAAAATGTTGGTTGCAAAGATCAAAACTTTCATGAATTATACTCCACCCTACAAAAAGACATGGTTAGCAAAGCAAAGAGTGTTGGAGATGATTCATGGAAACTGAGAAGAATCATATGCCAAACTGCCAAAAGTTTTTGGAGCTTTGCAATCTTGTGTTCCTACGACTATGGTCGCTACTTAAACAAAATCTGTGTTTGAAAAGGGAGAAATGGTACCCGGCAAAAATATGCTTAAACATGTGTTTTCGTCATTTGGTCCATGCATTAATGGGTTTGCATATTGCAAACCCATTGTAAAAGTAGATGATGCATGACTTTATGGGAAGTACACTAGAACATTGTTTATAGCTAAGCATAAACCATATCTTCTCTATTGCCTACGCCATTGTAAAAAGGGGGAGCCTAGGGTCTTTTCTAAAGAATTTAAGAAGGCTTGTTACTCCGCAAAGTAACATTTCTCTCATTTCAGATAGACACCACTCGATTACAAGTGCCTACAACAACCTAAGTAACTTATGGGTTTAGGACACATCCCTACACCACATTTGCACAAAATTCCCTTCACGGTAACTCGAACTGCAAACATCTGAAGAAACCACTCATGTAGGCCTGTGAGAATCTATAATATTTTATTTTTTCCTTAAGCTATATTTTAAATCAAATTTCACAACATATTAAATTGATTGAATATTTACCAGGTACGCATATACGGAGGAGATAGCACTGGCGGCATCTTAGGGATATATCCGTGTGAATAAGCCAAGTGTAGTTGAATGGCTTATCAATTACCCAGAAAATATTGGATACAATGCTTCAATGAGGGTGAAACATTGGGGACATATATGACTACAAATTTGTTTGAGTCGATCAATTTCATGTTCAAAAGCACAAGATATTTGTCGGTATCATCGTTGGTTGAAGAGACATACTTCAAGATCGCAAAACTTTTTGCTATTAGAGGCCGACAAGCCCAGGCAATAATCAAGTTCGGCTCGTAGTATTCCGAATTTGTCTCCGAGACAATGAATAGCAGTACACAACCACACCATTATTGTAACCCAAGCCCCACTTCAAACACCCAAACCACCTGAAAGGTTTAGGGTCATGTTACAATTCCAAAATTATGATAAACACTTACGGTGTTATCTCGTAATGGCCGTCTGTAAATCTGTCAATGTTAATATCATACTATATGTCCCCGCTATTTACTTTATAGAACATTTTGCGCACGTCTACGACGACAACTCCTTTGGTTTCCACACGAATTAATATGAAGGAGATCAGTGGAATCCTCATCCAAGGAGAAGGAGGGGTGCAAAGGGTCATCCGGTTGAGATGGATGAAGAAGAAAATGAACCGGATACTAGAAAAAAGTATGGAATCTACCGATAATAAGGCCAAAAAATTGTCCCAACGTACCTTCATCTTGAGCTTTCCCTAAGACAACTATTATTGTTTATGTATTTTATCTATGATGTAATGTATTCTTCTATAAATAAATTGTTAAACAAAAAATATTATCATTTCTTAAAAAAATTAAATGACATAAACAAAAAAATATATTTAATAAAATAATAATATTAAAAGTTTTAATTATTTTATTAACGCAAAAATAATATTAAAAAAACAAGTCAATAATTTTTTAAATGAAAATTATAATTTTAACTAAAAACAAGTTTAAAATTATTTTTTTTAGTTAGCCACGTGCAACCCGCGGGATTCAGGATTTTTATCTTTAGCGTATAAATAGTCACGAGTGTTGCTAGGTGCACCCAGCAAAGCTTTTAAATGCCAAAATTGCCCCTACCTCCTTTCTTCCTTAAAAATGTAACTTTTTTTCCGGAAAAGCTTCTTACCTCCATTTTCAGAAAGCTGTGCTTCTCGTTTTCTCTTTTTCGTGCGGCATTGCCTCTAGTTCGTGGGGGTAGCAGCGTTGAGTGCAGCGGTGAAGGTGAAGGTACCGGTGTCGAGCTTTGCGGTGGTCGGTAGCAGTAAACGAGGTACGCAAATGGTGGTTTGATTATCACGGACGTACGGATGAGTTCCGGATCAAGTAGATCCGTAAGTGTATTATTTTTGGTATTTGCTATTTTTGCATTTATTTTCCTTTTTTCTTTTAAATTACTAATTTTTTTGTATGACCATTTTTTGTTTGATTTGGTTAGATGGACGAAGATGAGTGGATGTATGAAATAATTTTTGAACGAGCGGATATGGATTATGAAAATGCAGAATCATGTGGTGCGAATGAACCACGTGTTGATTGTTCGGATGCGTCCAAGACTTCTCAAGTTATAATGTTAATGTTTGTCACATATTTAATAAAATGAATACTGGTAGAAAACTTAAATTATGTGGATTTTGTAGGTGTTTGAGTGCCGAGAGGATGTTTTGCGGTGGGCTCGATCCATAGCTCATGAAAACGGATTTGTGGCGATGATTTTAAGGTCGGACACAAACACAGGTAGTAGAGGAAGGACTACGTTTGTGTTAATTGGTTGTGAAAGGAGTGGCGAGTATAAGTGTAGGAAAAAAGAATTTATCAGAAGAGACATTGGGACTAGGAAATGTGGGTGTCCCTTCAAGCTTCGTTGCAAGCCAGTGGTTGGAGGAGAAGACTGGATGGTGAAGTTGATTTGTGGAGTGCATAATCATGAATTGGCCAAGTCATTAGTTGGACATCCATATGCGGGGCGATTGACTAAAGCTGAAAAAACACTTATTGCTGATATGACGAAGTCCATAGTGAAGCCAAGAAACATTATGCTAACTCTAAAGGAACACAATGCCAATAGTTGTACAACCATTAAATAGATATACAATGCAAGAAGTGCATTCCGTTCTTCCATAAGAGGAAGCGATCTTGAAATGCAACATCTGATGAAGCTTCTTGAACGTGATCATTATATTTGTTGGCACATAATAAAGGATGAAGACATGGTTCGTGATATCTTTTGGTGTCACCCTGATTCAGTGAAGTTAGTCAACGCATGTAATTTGGTGTTTTTGATAGACAACACCTACAAAACAAACTGGTATAGACTCCCATTGCTCGATTTTGTTGGGGTGACACCGACTGGGATGACATTCTCTGTCGGTTTTTTATATGTGGAGGGTGAACTCATTAATAATTTGGTATGAGCTTTACAACGCTTCCGAGGTCTTTTTTTAAAGCGTGATGCCCTCCCTGGAGTTATTGTCACTGACAGAGACCAAGCATTGATGAATGCAGTGAAAGATGTATTCCCTGAATGCACAAATTTGTTGTGCATCTTTCACATAAACAAGAATGTGAAGGCCAAATGTAAATCACTAATTGTGCAAAAAAATGCTTGGGATTTTGTCATGGATTATTGGGGATCTCTGACTGATTGTCCTTCAGAACAACAGTTTGATGAATGCCTGAAGAAGTTCGAAATAGCTTGCGCACCTTGGCCAATGTTTGTTGACTATGTCAAGGAAACATGGATAATACCACACAAGGAAAAATTTGTTTCTGCCTGGACTAATAAGGTGATATACTTAGGAAACACAACAACAAACAGGTATGAAACTGTTCAACTATTTTTATTAACATTGAAAAATTTATGGAATTGTATTATTGTATATGTTTATTTTTATTTGTGTATTTGAAATGTAGGGTTGAATCTGTTCACTCGTCTTCAAAAAGACTGTTACAAAATAGCATTGGAGACTTATGCAGTGTGTGGGATGCCATGAACAACATGATTATGTTGCAGCATGCACATATTAAAGCATCATTTGAAACAAGTACACATGTCGTTGGACATGTGTTCCAAAAAACCTTATACAGGAGGCTGCTTGGAATGGTTTCAAGGTATGCTTTAAATCAGATTGCTGCTGAATTAGAGTGTGTTGACTATGCTGGCAAGAATCCCTCAAGTTGTGGTTGCTTGGTGAGAACCACGGTTGGTCTTCCTTGTGCTTGTGAGCTATCCAAATATGTTGGTGGTTGCATCCCACTGGATTCAATCCATACGTTTTGGAGGAGACTCAGGTTTTCAGACCAAGGGTTATCTGAGCCCGAGGTGGGCATCAAGGACGTAATGGAAACAATATACCAAAAATTCGAAGAACTTGATGTTTGTGGCAAGTTTACTCTAAGAAGTAAACTTTGGGAAATTGCACACCCTGATCAGAATTCTATGTGTCCTCCTCCAGCAAAGGTTAACACTAAGGGGGCACCGAAGAAAACTACGAGCAGGAACCCAAGGTCAACAAAGCGCAATCCATCTTACTGGGAGTATGTAGATGCCTTTGAATCACAACAAAATAGTAATTCGTCGGTGAGGCGTACTGCATCATCCTCTGAGCAACCGAATTGAAGAACGATGATGCCCATGTTGGACCAGTTTCAGCCATTTATGCACGACTTCATTGATAAGATTGTTGATGTCAAAGCTGATGGTAACTGTGGATATCGGTCGGTTGCCGGTTTATTAGGTATGGGTCAAGACTCTTGGTCGGTGGTCCGCAACCATCTGCTTAAAGAACTTGCCAATTTCTCAGAAGACTATATCAAGCTCTTTGGTGGCACAGAGAGATTTGAGGAATTAAGGATGTCACTACTTGTTGATGGGTTAACCAAGGTATGTAATTTATGTATTTGATTTTTAAGACTTTAGTTTGAAATTAAGTTTGACGTGTATATTTGTTTTATTAAGGTGACAACGGATAAGTGGATGGATATAACGGACATGGGACATGTCATTGCATTAAGGTATAACATAATCGTTGTATCCTTGTCTAAACAATAAAGCATGACATTCTTTCCCCTTAGAAGTCAACCGCTGGCAAATTCTTCATTGCATCATATAATTTGTATCGGTCATGTGTATGACAATCATTTTGTTGAGGTACATTGTAGATATGAAGTGTTTTTTTATATGATTATGCAATGAGTTTTGTAGGATTGAGTTAACATTTTTTTCGCATACACAACAGGTTTATTTAAAAGAACGTTGTCCCTTACCACCTGTATCATTGTTATGGTCTAGCAATTGTCATCCGCAGGCGAAGTCGTGGCCAAATCCATATATTAGCAGAATGCAGCATTACAAGAGCTTCGTGATGTTCAAGAGAGACTATGTTGACATAAATGATGATTGAACATGTAATTTATAAATGGCTGATCGTTTTGAACATGTAATTTATTTGTTACGTCCACAACAAAATTATTACTTAATTCTAAAAAAGCATGTATGATATATCGTTGTCTGAGTAGACTACACATTGTGGAAAACCGTGTATGATAAATTGTTGTTTGCATTAACATAAAGTGCGTGAAAGGACCCTGCACAACATGACTACACATGCAGATCTGATGCTAGCTAAAGCATGTCATGTCATTCGTGTAGTTTACAACACATACAGAAAGCATGTGCATGCGTATTTTCAATCTTTAAAAAATGCAACATTGATATTAAAACTCATCTATATATATGGCACAACCTAACCTTGTAAGAAAGCACAAGTTTCAGTATCAACCCAAGTCTTACAAAAAACTATGGCATTCTTGGGAGAGACAAGCAGTCAGACAGTTGTGAACTCCACATTAGGTTTTATTTTTCCAAATGGATCCATTGTTCACAACGACAGTGGTGTTTCCTTCCAAGCTTCCACTCCAGTTCCCATTCGAGTACCTAACGGGTGTGATTTTCAAACATTAAAAACCAGAATACACAATACCCTTAAGCTAACTGACAAGCAATTTTTGGATGAAATTTACTACCGGCAGCCTTTCACGTATGCAGGTAATCAATTTCGGTTTCAATGTATGCAACTGAAAGATGATGTTGATGTTAACACAATGTTAATGTGTAAGCATTGCTAGAACCCCAGATGGTATTTTAAACTTACTTGAAACTACTATGACCCCTACTCATGATGCCCTGCTATATTACAATGGGAGGTGGAACATGTTACGCCAAAATGAGTTTGTTGGTTACTTGTTCACAGGAAAAAATCCCAAAAACTTTGACATTCCCACCGGATGTACCATGGATGAGTTGAAGGATTTGATCAAGCAAGTTGCGCCTTGTGGGATTCCCCCTTATGGTGTTGATGAAACACAAATGGTAAGGCGATTGTTTTTTCGGAAACCAAGTCACCATAAGTATTCAGAAAAAGTTATAAAATTTGAAATAATTGAACTCAAAACCAACGAGGACGTGATGAAGGTGCTCATTGAGTCTAACTACTGGAAAAAGATTGGACCAATAGAAATTTTAGCTGTTTTCAGTAAACCTGTACCGCAAATGGAAGATGAGTTGTCCTTGTCGCAAAATTAGCATGAGTTAGTTGTAGTATTTGATGCAAATTTAATTTCGTTCGACTATGTTGAAGTTAATGTACTATTTGAATTCATGTATTGCATAATCGTTTTCAATTACAACAATCTCAACTAAAAAAATAGTTTACTATATATAACAAATTAATTAATGTAACAATGGCATTACCAACGATAACAGTGAGAAGCACTGGCAGCAAAAAATAAACAATTCCAAATACCTGCCAATGTTTATACCTCAACAACTAAAAACTAAGACGAAGAACACAAGTCTGAAGCACAAAAAACAAAAAGCGGGATAGTAGAAATGAAAATAAAAAATTAATTATTTATAATAAATCAATATTTATAAATATAATATAATTAATAAAATAAATATCTTTATAAATTATATTATAAAATAAATATCTTTAAATGTATAATTAATAAATTATTGTTTTTCCTCTTACGGATCAAGGTGATCCGTACGTTGATCCGTAAGAGATTATCGGATCAACTTGATCCGTAAGAGACTTACGGATCAAGTTGATCCGGAAGTTACGGATCAACTTAATCCGTAAGTCTCTTACGGATCAACGTACGGATCACCTTGATCCGTAAGAGGAAAAAACAAGCAGGAACAATTTTGCCATTTTGTTAGAATGCTGGGTGCACCAACAATAATGCTGGGTGCACCTAGCAACACTCAATAGTCCCGTATTAGCATCCACATTGTTGTGCCGTACAGTACTCCATCAATATTTGATCGATAGATATGAATTAAAAAAAAACAAATTTTACAACATATATGATCCATTTGGTTGGAAGAAAAGAAAATAATAATAAAAAAGAAAAATTAAAAATTTTGAACTAGAAAGAAAATGAAAGAAAATAAAATTTTTAAATTTTGTTTATAAAGGTTAACTTTCTTTTCTTTTCTTTTCAATCAACAAACAAATATTTCATTGTTGGCGTTTGTTTTTAAAAAAATTTCACCTATTTTCTCTCCGACAAGACACGGGGATATTTTTTTTTTTGATGTTCTTACCACCCATACTTTTGGGTTGAATATAATAATTACCTTTTAATAAATGTTTTTATAAGGTAAAATAATATATGTGTGACTGATTAACAATTTATACGTACCAATCATTGGCTAGCTAGTACGTATTCCAACAATAGTTGATACCCATCACCTGTTTTAAAGCAATGATTAAAAAGTTGAAGGTAAAAATAATAATAATAAAGGTAAGAAGAAGGTTACGAGCTAGATTGAAGTTCCCATGTGTGCTTTAATCTTTATATTGCTACCATTTTGTGAACATATCGTACTCTTATTTGGTAGGGAATATTTGTGCATTTGTATCAAGTTATAGTCTCCATGCATCATCGAATGAGTCTTTCTTAATTTTGGAAAGAGCTAGCTAGTAGGTATAGTCACATCATTATGACCAAGAAAAAGACCCTCAATTAATGTGATTTTACATTTTTTAACTTGGCATAATGCAGGAGTAAAATTTAGTTAACTTAATTTTTAGTAAATTATATTTTTGATTCTAGAATTTTTTTAATTTTATGGTATATGTCTTTTTTTAATTAGCATGAGTTTTGTTCGAAATCATGCAATCTATAAAATCCCTCAATAATTTTTGAAAATTGTTGAGCAATGAAGAAGAAATCAAAAAAAAAAAAAAAGAAGAAAAATAGCTCGTGCCTGGGTAGCAATTTCGCGAATCATCTTTTTGCAATTACTATGTCGTTTTTGAACAAAATTACACATTTAGTTTTAAGCATGGGTTTTGCTCGAAATCATGCAATCTACATAAGCTCTCAATGATCTCATATAAATTGTGAAATTTATTTAAATGTAATGTGTCTTGAAGACACTATCAAATAAAGAAAGTCTGAAATTATTTTTGTAAAAGATCTTGATGACCTTATTTTTTTGTAAAAGGTCCTGAAGACCTTTTGAAAGAAAGAAATTTAAAGTTTTTTTTTCTTATTCACTACTAAAATAATAATATTCTACGACACTCCAACCACGTCGGTTTCAATAAGCCATCGTTGAACAAAATGCGGTGACAATATCGTAATTAATATGAACTGAGCAACATTGTTTTTGTTAAAAAATGATTTAATTTATTCTATTCAGCAACGTTTTTAAACTAACACGTCGTGGACTTGGGTTTTTTTTTTGTTTTTTATTCTTTCTCGCTCCTAGAATATGGAAAGGCACAATGTAGAACCTAAATTCCAAGAGCAGCGTCGTTTCTCTCTCAGGGACCACGAGCCTCACTCCAAGCATGGGTGATGGAAGGCTATCGTGTGCTAGGTTTGTTGGTTGTTATCCTCTTTGGCGTCCTGACTCCGCGAGGGCTCCTACAAGCTGTTGATGAGATCAAGAAGAGGAGGACAATGGTGACATGGCGACACGTGGCTGATGTCGGTGTTCGTGATAATCCAAATCGGGGTTTTCATCACCACCATGCTCGTCAATGATTGCTGGAACAATTCTCACGGTGATTGCGTTCTTCAAGCCCTCGGAAGGTTCTCGTTCCAGCCTCTCTCCGAGATGTGCATTTTTTTGTGTGTTTTGTGCAGAGGTAGGAATTCACACTCCTGCATTCGCAGACTGTTAGGATTCCAATTGCGGTTTGTGAATTTCTTCTGTGTTGTTTGAATTTTTAATCGATGATGAACTCGTTTGTTTAGGGTTTGACATGATTTTAGGTTTGTGTTTGATTAGCTCAGTTTTTGTAATCAAATTAGCTCAGCCTTGCCCCATGTTGTTTATCATTGATCGGGGTCACTAACATGTAAAATAATGCCTTGTGTTTCTCTTTGAGGCTCCTTGAAATTAATGAGGTTTTCTCAAAATTGGTTTTTTTTTTTAATGTTAGCGACCTTACCCTAGTTCTAGTTTATTATATGTTACGTTTTCAGGTGGTTTAAATTCTAGATGAGTCGAGTTTAGCTTATATAGGCATGGTTTTGAATGATGATAAATAGCTTGTAATGTGAATTTGACTAGGGCTGCGTAGGTGAAAATTGGGATGTTAAGTCAAGAATTGAAGAGTTGTTTGATGAGGTATCATTGAATGGAGAATTGTATGCGATTGTGAGTGGTTTTATAGAGTGAGAAATGAAGTTGTAGTTTGATAATATCTTATGGCTTTGTTTTGTATGATAATATTTTGCAGCTGCTGATATGTTATTGTGGAGGAACAAGAAATTTTCTATTGGCGCACTTGGCAGAGCCACTGTTGTTTGGGTTCTTTTTGAGTTGCTTGAATATCACCTTCTTACTTTGCTGTGTCACATTTTGATACTGTTTCTCGTAGTTCTGTTCTTGTGGTCCAATGCCCATACTTTCATCCACAAGTAGGCCTCTAAAACTTTGTAGTTTGTTGAACAGAGGGGTAGTATAGTGTGTTTTGGGGTTTTGGCTTATCTAACCTTTTTAGTTAAAAAACATACATATTCTGTTTACGTGTTATTAAGTAATTATATGTTTTTCCTTCTCTTGAAACAGTATTACAGTGAGTGTTTAATTTAAATTATATTTTTAAAAATATTATTCTTTTATTAGTGTCAATTAGTTAAGCAACAGTGTATAAAACTAAAACATGCCAGGGAAGTCTGTTGCTTTTATCATTGTTATGTAGCTTCATTTGGAAATTAAATTTTGTTGCTATGCTACTTAAGGTATGCTTAATATTATTATTTCTTATGAAATTTAGTGAAGGTATGCTTAATTTGAATTATAATGGATCACTTTATGGTAATTTTTCATTGATTGCTTCAGAATTTGTTTACCTTTCATACTGATTAAATTAATTTTGTTTTGTGTAGGTGACCTCGAACGTATTTGTGAGACTGATCTAGGACTTGTTTCACAATGTTGCTTAACTAAGCATGTCTTCAAAATGAGCAAGTAGTACCTTGCAAATGTTGCTTTGAAAATTAATGTCAAAGTTGGAGGGAGAAACACCGTACTGGTTGATGCGCTCTCTTGATGCATTCCCTTGGTCAGTGAAAAACCGACAATTATTTTTGGAGCCGATGTGACTCATCCATATCCTAGAGAGGATTCAAGCCCATCAATTGCAGCAGTAAATTTTTTTTATAATTATTTTTCATGGTCCAAACAAGATGTTTTTTGCAATTGACTTTAATTAAGTCATGTGTGTTTAAACTGTAGGTTGTGGCTTCACAAGACTATCTTAAAATTACAAAGTATCCTGGTTCAGTTTGTGCCCAACATATTGCCTGGTATTTACTCTAATTTAACTATTTCGTGTATACTTTCATAATAACAAGTTCACTGCTTTGGTGCCAAATATAACACTCCTGGAAATGAAAATATTGCAGGTACTGTTGTTGACTCCAAAATTTGCCATCCCACCGAATTTGACTTTTATCTCTGCAGCCATGTTGGAATATAGGTGAACTTTTTTTACTCTCTTGCTCACTAAATATAATTCTAATGTTATTTAGATTATATAATTTGATGTTGGGTATGTTCTCATGTTTTTTTAATGCTGCAGGGTACAAGCCGTCCAGCTCACTAGTATTGTAATTATAAATACTGATTTTAATATTATACAATAATATTTATTGATTATTAGCAATATTGATAGTATTGAAAACATAAATTTTGATTATTAATTAACCCAAATTTTAATTGCAGGTTATTCAACATTTAACATCGGTGGTGACGTAAGCACCGATGTAGAAATATGTAATTTCTAAGACAGTGCCGACGTCAACACCGTCTTAGAAATTACATATTTTTACATCAGTGCTTACGTCACCACCAATGTTAAAACACATTTTTTACATCATTTTTTAAACAATACCGACTTAGAATGTCTAATTTCTACATCGATGGTCAGGATAACACCGATGTAGAAAACACTGTCTTTCTACAATGGTGGTTTGGAGACCGATGTTGAAACTTTTAACTTTCAACAACTTCCTATTCAACATCGATTGATCATCGATGTAGAATGTGATTTTCCACCGATGTAGAAACTGCATTTTGTAGTAGTGATTTTATTATCTATACTCTGTTTGGTAGAATATTTATGTAACTATGAAATTCATCATTTAAGAGTCTTGAAGATTCTCTCTCAAAAAAAAGAAGAAATTTTAAGAATATTTTTTTCATTGGAAGTGGAAAAATATTTATATTTTTATCTTCACCTGAAGTGAGAAAGTAGTGTGAAAAGTGAATAAAACAACTTTCTTTTAAATCTTCCATGATATGTTTTCATATGATTTTTGGGTTTCTTATAGTAAGAATTTTTTTTTGGAATTAGTAACATTTTTAGAATATTTTTTCACCAAAAGCGAGAAAATAATGCAAAAAGAAACATTAAAGAATAATATTTCTCACTGGAAGTGTAAAAATAATGAAAAAAAAGGAGAAAGGGAGAAATATTTTCTCTTCGATAAGGTGAATAAAAAAATATTAGTTCTTTCACTAGAAGTAACAAAACAATAAAAAAGTGGAAATAAAGGAATGTTCTTGAAAGGCTTTTGGCTTATATATGAAAACAGTTTTTATTTTTTATTTTTATTTATGTTGATTCACTTATATTCATTGTCTTTCCCACTATTAAAATAAATAATTTTGGCTTAAAAGGTTTGATGACTTAGTAATTAATAACACAAGTCTATATGAATTTTATATCATTTGATTGTTTGATTGAATTGGCTAATTAGCATATTAGGAACATATAATGTAGTGCTTGTGTATATGATGTTCTGGAATATTCATAAGGGTATTTTGACGATTTATAATTGATTTTCAAGTTTATATATGAAAATGATGCCTTTTATTTTATTATTATCTATTATTATAATACAGTTAGATCAATATCGTAGAATGTATATTTCATATTAATTTAAGGAAAATATTTGATATTGATGAGATGTTTATTTGAAATTTATTTCTTATATACATGTGAAAAAAATGATATGAAATTCATATGAAAAATCATGACTAATTTGATTGACATGGTTTCATTCCTTAAAGTGAATGACACATGTATTTTTATAAAATAATTGTTTGAATGTTTTGTTTTTATTTTATTCATTATTATTTATTATAGGTGTAATTAACATTGATTACTTATAATTTAAATGCTTTATATGGATTACTTTTGGATGATTTTCTATTCACACTTATTCTCATATTATGATTTGATTTGTGCTTTTGTCAGAAGATATATAATCTGGCTTAAAATATTTGTAAATTCTTGACACCAATAATGTATGTATATATAAATTTTATAGACTTGTTTTTGAAATGTTTTATTGAATTGGTTTATTGGCCAATGTATAAAATGTGGTACTTTTAACTATCATCAAAATTCAAATTATTTTGAGTTTATGTATGTATGTTGTCACCATTATATTTACAAGTACATTTATTGAGTTATCATTGTTCGTTTTGATTATCATGAACATGATTGATTATATACGATCGGAAACATAGATGTTGTTGTGCTTGTGTATCCGCATTTTTATTTTGCTATCATATTTGTTTTACTAAAATTGATATATTTTAACAATTATTTTATTATACATGACTTAAGCAACATAAAAAGAACTTTAATAGCAAGTGTCTTGAATCCATGTTTAATTTTGGGCTTTGCCCCCACTCCATGAAGAAAATACAAAAATTAAGAGTCATTTAGGTGTGAAAAGATATTTTGTAATAGTATTTATAAAAGATTGAATAAAAAGGTAAAAACAAAATATAATAAAAAATGTGTTTTATGTTTCTTATATAATTTTTTGTAAACAAACAATAAAGTGAAAATAAAATTACATTTTTATAATTAAAAGAAAATATAAAAAAATAAAGTGAAAGCAACCAAAGTGTAAGATGAATGAAGAAGAACAAAGGATCAAGAGTTTGAAGGAAGTTAAAAGAGGATTAGAAACTCCATGGCCAACATTAAAGAGGAAAAATAAACATGAATTGTCTTCTCTTTTTGCCAATTTTTTGAAGAAGTGGGAAAACTATCTGATGTAGCTCCATGTGGAGTTTGTAGGTCTTGGATCTTCTTCATCAATGGATTCCTTTACTTCTTGAGGTCTGATTGCAGCGGAATGGAGAAGGAGAAAGATGAATGGAGACACCACTTCAAGTAGAAGATGAGTCTAGAAGAAGCTCACCATCATAGGAAGCCATAGATAAGAGCTTGAGGGTATAAGAAGATAATTAAAGGGAGAGGAAGAGAAGCTCACACAAGGCCTTTATTTATAGCCTAAGTGTCACACAAAATTGGAGGGAAATTTGAATTTCTATTTAAATTTCACTTGAATTTGAAATTGAATTTGTGGAGCCAAAATTTCACTAATTATGATTAGTGAATTTTAGCTATGGTTCAGCCTACTAATCCAAGATCAAGTTCAAGATTCTCCACTAAGTATGCTTAAGTGACATGAGGCTTGTAAAGCATGAAGGACATGCACAAAGTGTGACTATATGATGTGATAATGGGGTATAGCAAGCAAATTCTCACCTCCACCTCTAAAATTTAATTGGATTGGACTTCTTCCAATGCAATTAAATTTATTTTCCAACACACACATCAAATATTCACTCAATGCATGTGAAATTACAAAACTACCCCTAATACAAAAGCTAGTTTAGGTGCCCTAAAATACAAGGGCTGAAAAATCCTACATTTCTAGGGTACCCTACCTACATTATGGAGCCCTAAATACAAGGCCCAAAAATAATGAAACCTTAATCCAATATGTACAAAGATAAGTGGGCTCATACTTAGCCCATGAGCCCGAAATCTACCCTAAGGCTCATTAGAACCCTAGGACCTTCTCTTGCATCTTTGGCCCAATCTACTTGGAGTCTTCTATCCAATGCCCTTGTGAGGTAGGATTGCATCACTATCTTACCTGTGACTTGTGATAGATATGAGAAAAAACATAGGTCAGACTCAACCACGAAGGAGAATTTTCAAAAAAAGAAAAGAAAGAGGGATAGAAGTTTGAAGGAAGTGGGATGAGTTCCATGGTTATGTCATAGTGTCATTTCACACCAAAATAAATTAAATTACAATAAGTTAATAATCTAAATTCTAGCACAATCCCATATTAATTTACCTTAAAGCTAGGACCAAGAGGTTGAACCCTTGCCACTTAAGCATCACCTTCATTTGAAGAGAAATTTGAATTCATGATAAGAGGAGGGGCTATTTTACTTGCTATATTATTTGAAAGGAAAACTATAAACAAAAATAATCGGAGATAATAAATGGTCAAAGCTACCAACTCCAAATAACTTTGTCCTCGTCGCTTGTGTCTTTGTTGGGCATCAATCCCATAGATGATGTTTGTGGCGTCCCTAAATTAATGACTGGTTTAATAGTAATAATTTAAATAACAAAAACCATGGTAAATTTTTTTTTCTTTTCCCTGTTCATATCTTTCTCTTTTTCACAATAACTAGGTGTAGAAAGAAAATCCTCACTATAAAGTCCTGAATGGCCAGTTCACAACTCTATTCGGAGTCATTTCTTTCTTACCGCTCATAATCCTCTAAATTATTTTGTTGTTTCAAAAGGAAGAATATACCAGCCATTACTTTAGGTCGTCACGTGAAAACAAAAGAATATAATACGGTCGATAAACTCTTTTACAAATAAAGTTGCTAATGCTTTCTTTTCAAATAACAAGACCGATCATAAATGCATTCATCATTTAAAGCTGTCCAAAATATGGGAGTTTTACAAAATATATAGTGTCATCCAGAGCAAAGGTGTTCATAGTGGTGGCTTCAGCCACATGTATACAATCATCAAATTCCTATACATCAGGTCTACCCATACAAAAACAAAAGAGTAAACCTAACAGTCAGTCCTAGATACACCCACCCTCAAAAGTATACAAAACTAAACCAGAGAGCTGTCCACTAGGATGAAGAGCCTCCGCTGATCGCCATCTCCCCCGGACCACCATCCTCCGTAGAATCTGCCTCAGATGCCAACATGACTTCCTCGGGAGAATCCACCTCAGGAAGTAGGTCCTCATCGCCCTCTAGAAAGTCAAGAGCATCCACAGCAGGCTCAGGAGGTAGCTCCTCGGGATCCTCCTCAGGGTCTTCTTCGGATGACGTTACCTCGATCACTTGGACGGGCTCCACTAGACGATATGGTGTAGGTGTGGGTAGTATCCACTCCACAGTGCGCTGAAGCGTCCGTGCAGGCTCATCTGGATGCACTAAAGAAGTCGCCGTAAATCGAATGGTGCCCCGAAATCGGCACCTCGTGTTGCCTTCGAGGGTCTCCCAAGCTCCCTCTAGGCACTCCATCTCTACTCGATCACGGATTAGCTGTGCCGCCATCACGATCTACAAGGAAGAAAAGAAAGGGGTAGACTCTTTCACAAGAATCTAACTGCGCTGCACTCAATTTGTCTCATAACCACTACATGCAAGTAAAAGGGGTATTTTAAGGCTTTCCATCTCTGGTAATCGATTACACAGCCTTGGTAATCGATTACCAGAGGCTAAACTTGAGTTACACAACCTCAGGACATGAAATATGCAAAAATGCACTGTGTAATCGATTACACATGCCTGGTAATCGATTACCAGTGACCCATCCCTCTGTGTAATCGATTACACAGGTTGGTAATCGATTACCAGAGGCTCCCTTAGCTTCCTGACTTCGTTTTCAAGCCTGGTAATCGATTACACCCCTTGGTAATCGATTACCAGAGACCATCTTAGCCTCCTGTCTTCATTTTTAAGCCTTGTAATCGATTACCCACCCTTGGTAATCGATTACCAGAGACCATATCTCACATATCAATCAAGTTTCACAGCTGGCCAGCCACCACAAGCCTCCTTGCTTTGTGGTCTTTGTTCCTTTTATCTGTTGACTGCCAGGAGCTCGCCTGCTTAGGTACATCACAGGTTCTCACTGACCGACTATGCCCGGGTTGGGTCGGGATTGGTCAAGCTTGGTTTTGGGCAATAGCACCCCACCTGACGTCCCCAAGGTCTCCTGACCCCCGCGACATATCTCCAGGTACCACTCTGTGGTCAACAATAAAAGCAGGAAGTTTCACCCTTCTACACTTCCTCATCTCAAGCTTGTAGGATTATGGGGTACCCATCACATGTGGTACTAGGTGGCGGTCGGGCGATGGTGCACAACAAGTTTTCCATATCCACAAAGCGCGCATAAACCCACCATCCCCTGTTGCCCACCTCCAACTGAGCTCACGTACTCCCATGTAGCCCATATCCTCGTTTCTCTCAACACCGGGTCCCCATCAATCCTCCAAAGCTTCCACAACATCCAAGCAAAACAACATTCAAACAGCACAAGCTATCACGGCCAAGCAAAACAGAGCAAAGGCAGAAAACTCTGCCAAAAAAAAACCAACCAAATCACAACTTTTCTCACTTAAAGATCCCAGTAACAATTTCCTCGTTCCGGTTCATTAACCGTTGGATCGACTCGAAAATTTTACTGGAAGTCTTTAGTACATAAGCCTACATTGTGACCGTTGGGATCTACTAGCAAACATCCAGAACTCATTCTGTACTACTCTTCCCACAGCCAACCACACACAAGCGTTTTTCTGCACAAAGCCAAAATTCTGCTGCACCCATTTTGATAGCAAAATTCTGCATAAGTGCAGATTTCGAAAATCACACTTTCCCTCATCCAATCTTGCCCAAATCAATTCCTACAAGTCCCAAATCATGTATCAATCATGTCTAAACCAAAGTCAAGCTTTAAAGCACAGCAACACAGAATCTAGATGTCCAACACCCCTCCATTCAATGGGTTTTCTAGGTTTGAAAAGTGAAATTTAGAATGAGGTAAATTTGAAGCAAACTCTCACCTCACACTAGTCCATAACATCAATCTAAACTTGCTCAAACTGGATTTACACCTAAAATTCCACCAAATCGAAATTTGACTCTTCCACACCCAATTTTGCCCTAGAAATGGCTCTTTATTCACTTTGATCATTTGTTCTTCTCCCTAGTACAGTCCAAGCTTTCTCCCAAGTCCTAAATGACATTTCAAGCTAGTATTAACTCACCTTAACCTCCATTTACCACAGAATTCAGACTTAACCTTCCAACTCTCAAAGCCTCACTCTTTTTCCACTCATAACATCACATTCTCACTTTCTAACCCTAGGTTAACTCTACCATTCATCTCTAACAGTTTTCCATAAGCAATTTCAGCATATAAACATCACAAACATCATCACAAAAATCCTAAAACAGAATGGGTATATCTAACTCATCCAAACATGGCAATTTCAACAAGCTTTCAACAAATGTCTTCACAAATAATCATCACACAGCAGAAACCTAGCAAGACTACCCATCATATCTCCCCAAACCCCATACCCACGAAAATTAAAGGAGAAAGAAGTCCACCCAAACTTGAATTTTCGAAGTCCCACTCGTAGCCACGCACTTCACGACCCCGAAAATGCCCTCCTTTCGCGATTTGGGGCAGAAATGATGGCCAAAGGTTGAAGCTTTGCTTGGAGCTTCAATGGAGAATGAAGAAGAAGAAAATGGCAACGTGAGGGAGAGAGAGAGCTGTCTGAAAAGTGTGGGGGCTGAGTGAAGAGAGAGAAAAGCTTTTTTTGGTTTTAAATAAAAGGGTTTTCTCTTTTTCTATTATTTTATTTGAGCAATGCCACATGTCTCCATTTGAGTGGAGCAAAAAGGGCCCACTTTCTCTTTTGATTGTGACCCATACTCAGCCACAAAAAGTGAGAAAAATATGACCTTTGAAACGCTAAAATCCTGCCTCGGTTTGCGTGCTGTTTCTCTGGTTCCAGTTTCTCGCGTTTCTCTGCGTTCGTCGGGGCCAGTTTTTGAAAGTAAGCAATATATATATCATAACGCTCAGAATAAAACCCCGAGCGTGGTTCAGAGGTTGGTTTCGTTAAATTTTAAGTCGCACGCAAAACGATGATTTTTAAACTAATTAATTAAGAATTAACCCACAACCTCCCAGTTATGGATTTCTCTTCCTTAATTAGCCTAACCCGCGTATCTTGCCCCCACTATTCCTACTTCTACCAAGAACATATAGGCATATACACTGAATAATACTTATATATATATAATCATTCAAAATACATCGTTTCCAAAAACTCCGGGTAGAAATTTCTAGGATGTTACAATGTTGATCTTGAGATACTTCTATTGTTGACTATGACTAAAAAAATTGAATTACATAAATGGGATTCAATTTCACATGTACAACCCAAAATAAAAAACATCGGGAAATAAAAAAAAGAAAAAGGAAAATTAGAAAAAGTCCACCATAACCCTGGCTTGTATTCCCCAAAATTTCCACTCCTTCCCGTATGTCATATCTCACCCTGTAGTGTCTAGTAAACATATTGAGTGACAAAAGAACATGTTTAATTTAATTTAAGAGATAAGGGAGATTACTTTTAAAGATAAGGATCGTTACTTAATTTCAAGGATAAGGATGATCTAGAGATAAGTATGAAACAAACTAACACTTGGTTAAATAAGAAAAAAATGGTTCTTCATCTAAAAAAAATCAGAAAAAAAAATCAAGTTAAAATATGGGAAAATAAAACATGAATAAAATAGAGGGGGATAAAGATGAAGCAAAATAGAGGGGCTGATGCAGAAATAAAAGAAAAAAGACATACATTAATATGGAAGACTCCATCTCAATTACAAATGAACCAAAGGAAGATAGTATAATTTAAAGAGAAATATTCAACAACAAAAAGGACATGGCGAAGAATAAATGTTTAAGAAAACAAAAGGAAAATTAATCTTAGAATTTCAAGCAGCTTCTCAAAATTGCAGTAGACTCAAAATACAAAGATAGATGTTTTGTCGTCCGTGTAGGGAAGGGAGGTGCGTTTACGATGGTTACGACTTATAACAACCTATGTTTTGGAGTGTTAAAAAATTAAAAAAAAAACAACAACAATATCATAGTCTTCAACATTGTTTCTTGCATTTTAAATTTAAAAAATAAAACATCTATGACAATGGGGAAATCATTCGGTTAGTTCCAGTTCTCGGAATGTAGAAAGACAAAAAATGGTTTCAACCAAAAAGATCGAGCCTAGATACATTTAGAAATAGAGTTGGAATGAATGAAATGAAAAAATATACCTGAGGCCGTGAATGCTTTATTGTAGTATGTTGCAGTGAGTTGGAAGAAAAAGGAAAGGCAAGGAATTAAAAAGCTTGAAAGAGAAATAGGAGGAAGTAGTTACAAAATAACAAAAGACGAGGGAGTTTTCAGTTACCAAATACCAAAAGATGAGGAGCATGCAATTATTTAGTTTTCAAGCATTGTTTCAACAAATTGTAAGTTACAAATTTAGGCGTCACTCAAAGAGGATAACGTATAAGTTTGTTATGGCATTTGAGGGTAAAAGTGTCCAAAAAAGTGAAGACCAAGCAGAAGGTATCTCTTTTATCTATTGTTATAGATTAAAAGAAATGTGGATTTGTTTTAAAATTGTGTATCACACATGATTGATTTCATATAGGCTGATAGCTTTTACAAGTATTAAAGTTGCAATGCTTTTCTTTGAATAATTATATTGGTTTATAAATATGTATACATGGTATGCGGTGTGTGTCTTTTATAGTGACCAATATCAAGAAGTAAAAGAAATAGTTTGAAATATATTTTGTATGTCTCGTTAATAGTACTACACATTTATTAGTAAAGTTGAAAAACATATGATTGTAAACCAAAAGTCACTACTATAAAATATGCATTTAACATCAGTTATATGCAAAATCAATGTTAAATAATGCACAGTGGCATTTTTGTAAATAAATGAACACTATTAACATCGGTTTTGTTATACCCGATGTTATTTAATGCTCGTTAACATCGGTTTTATGAAAATCAATGTTGTGTAATGCTTGACAACATCAATTTTAACAAAACCTATGTTGTTCAATGCACTTTAACAATGGTTTTTTTTTTTATAAAAAAACCAATGTTGTTCTTTTTTCTTAAACCTACTCACACTCATTCTATTATACTTACTCTCTAAGCCTGACCTGCTCATCTCTTCTCGTTCCGTCATCTTCTTCTCGTGCCTAACCCAAACCTCAACACCCCGTCGTTGTCGCCCAATTACGCGTTGTCCCCTGCCTTCATCACCCAAATTTCCCCCTCTGGCCTCTTCGTCCTCATCACCAGTGCCACTGGCTTTGTCGACCCCTATGTCTCCCTCTCCCTCAAGCATTATGGCGATGATGTCCTCGACCTCGACAACTTCAACCGCTACTATGAACCCGCCAATGCCTCCTCGATTGTGCCAGCATCTTTGTCGTTGACACCAACCTCAATGATGTTGCCCTCCTTTGCATGCTCTTTGGCGTTGTCCCCATTACCCACGAAGGACATTCTCAAGGGGAAGCATATTACGATATTCAAGTCTCCTGATGGGGGAACTGTGGCAAGGGATTTCACCTACATTGACAATATTATGAAGGGGTGTTTCTGGGCTTTGGATACCACGAAGAAGAGTACCAAGAGTGAGGGAAGAGTGAAGGGCTAGCGTAATATAGGGTTTTTAATTTGGAGAATACTTCCCTTGTACCTGTGAGTGAGCTTGTGGAAATTATGGAGAAGCTTCTTAAAGTAAAGGCCAAGAAGAAAGTGCTTCCAATGCCTATAAATGGAGATTTAAAGTTCACTCATGGTAATATTAGTTTGGCTCACAGGGACCTAAAAAAGATGATGGAACTCATAAACCAAGAAAGGGGCGGGGGCGAATTGGTTTTCAAAACAAAACAAACTTTTAAAACCAGAGTCACAAAAAAACTTCTTTTGTGTGGATCGTATCACAAAAATTTGATAAAACGAACTTAATCAATACTAAATCAATCACCTTTTACACAAGATTCTTTGTTAAAGTTCTTGCCCTCAAAAAGATATGTTCTTGAACATTTAGTAAACTGATTAAGACCATAATGAGAAAGAGAGATAAGATCAAGAGAAGAAGTACACAACTTTTTATACTAGTTCATTCCCTATCACTAGAGAAGCTAATCCAGTTATCTAATCCAAACCCGAATTAGATTTTTACTATGCATATAGAATTCTTATAAGCAATCACTAGTAATCTCAGCTCCTACTCCAGAAAAAGAGACTTAGGCACCTAACACTAATGTCCTCTGTGCATTCAGAAATTCATGCACAATTAAGTAATGTGTAAAACTATACACGAAAAACTAGAATAAAGATAGACACAACCTAACCAATGCTTTTCGCAAACCCTTGCTTTGACTGAAAAAGGTGTCTTCTTGAATTCAAGAAAGTATCATAACTCACTTATCACAAAAGGTCATCATAATCAAAAGATTAGAAGTTGTGAGTCACTATTTCTAAGGATTTTTCTTCTCTTGTTTCTTTAACTAAAATCAGCACGTGATTCAAGCTCACTCAGAAGTTCATTTCATTGTATTTTGAAGAGAACACAAGGTAACTATTTATAGAGAAAATAATTGTAACTGCCTGTAATGGATTAAATCTATAATGTAATTGATTATTTCAATGAACTAATAGATTAGATGATCTTTTGAATCGATTAACGTGTTCTTCCCAAAAATTGAAAACAACTCAAGAACAATGTAATCGATTAAAGTGTTCTTGTTTACTTCTGAAACACTTATAGAAAGAGAAGTAATTGATTATATCACATGGTAATTGATTAAGGTAGAAACTCCTGAATAAATCAGTCATTGTCTCAAAAACAACTATGTAGTCAATTACGATAAGCCTGTATTCAATTAAATTGATATGAGACATAACTCTGCAAGCTTAAACAACTTTTGTAATCGATTACTGTAAGGTTGTAATCGATTAAAATAAAGGGTTTTTCCTTCTGAAGAATTTTTCCAACTTTAGAAACTTTCTTCTAACTCACACATGATGATGCGTGATGCATAAATGATATGTTATAGACTAAGATGCAACATATAAGATAAAACTTCTTCACGCTCTTCTTCAAGCTTCAAGGCTAAGTCTTCATGTTGCTCATGTTGCTCCCTCTATCTCTAACAATCTCCCCCTTATTGGATTATGATGCCAAACTTGAACAAGGGTCATTGAGTGCATTTGGAGGGTCTGAGTCTTAAGAGTAGAAACTTGCTTTTCTTAGTCAATTTTGAAAATTCTTAACACTTAAGAAAAGATCAATTCATATCATCATCATCATTATCAAGTGTAATATATATCTATCTTAATGATGCAAATGCTAATGTAGTGTATTCTCCCCTTTTCAACAAAACGATATGCTAGTTCTCCCCCTTTTGGCATTAACAGCGCTAAAAAGTTTAAACTATACACAAAATCAAACTACAAACAAAATCTGAAGGGAAATAAAACCTTACATTACAACTTTATAACTTTAATCATAAAACATTACAACTTTAATCATAGAACTATTGAACAAAATCATAACTTTTATCAAACAAAGACAAACAAACATAACATAACAAAATAGAACAGACCATCAAATAATAGGAACAAGCACATAAACATAACTAAGCTTCATCCTCATCTGGGTTAAGGAGGTTACTAAGGGTTGACTTAGTTTCTATGTTTTCAAGTCGAGTAGTAATGTTTTCTAAAGTACTGTGAATGTCAGCTAAGTGCTCTTGATGGAGGTGAAGCATGACATCCATCTTTTGAATCATGAGAGACTCAAAAGGACTCCATTGGTGTGTAGGCTCTTACAAAGCTTCAGCTTCAGCTTCTTCTTCCATCTGATCCACGTTTCCTATTGCTGCTGGCTCTCTAGCCATAATCCACTCATGGTTAACAAACCTCATCCCAAGCTTCTTGAGATGCCTTTCGGTGATCTCACTAGACGCTTTGGTGAAATCTATTATCTCATCATATACATAAAAAAACTTTGACCAAAGCGGTGACGTTAGTACCATGTCTTAATGTTATTGAAACACTAATGTATCTTACTATGCATTCACGACCTGATATATCATTTTTCACTTATTCACTTGCAAAATATATTACTTCACCTGTATGAAGACATTTAAGCATGTACTTCATTATTTTAGAGGTTATTTGTTAGATTTTCATATTGATATGTTATAAGTCTACATGAGGTGATACAATAATTCTACAACAATATGAGAAACAAGCCAAAATAGACACATCAACCAATCATGCAGAAATTTTAGCCAAACATTAGGAAAATGACATCGACAATCACATGTGAAGACAATGTTACATGCATTGTTCAGTTGAAAGAAAGATGCATCAAATGAGATAGAATAAAACATATTTTACCAAAATTTATTTCCACCCATGATCTTTAAAAAACAATGGTGATATAAATGTTCAACAAGTTCGTTTGTGTGAGAATCAATAAGATTTTTTTACAAAGTTATTATCAAGGAATAATTTTAAACAACTGACTAACAAGATTAGATTTTGTCATCTTAAAGATGATTGCATGCATGAGGGGGAGAAATAAATACATTTTGCACTCTTTTTCCCTTAGCGATGGTTTTGTACCACTAGGTTTTCCTGAAAAAGGTTTTTAATGAGACAAATGATAATGTGTTGAAGAATAATGTACTCTTTTTCCTTCAGTAAGTTTTCATCCCATAGGATTTTTCCTAGTAAGATTTTAATGAGACACATCCTTAGGTAATGGACATCCAAGGGGCGTGTTATGAATAATCTTTTGTATATGTCATGATTTTCCTTTATCTTTATTTGTATTTATCTTTATTTGAATTTATCGTTTGTAACTCTTCTATTACCCTTTGTATCTATTAATAGGTTACTTGATGAGGACCAACTCAGGAGCATGAACCTTGAAGCAGAACGTGTATTTGATGGACCAATCACAAGAGCACATGCTAAGAAAATGGTGAATGAAGCCCAATCTAAAATGGAAAACATAAAGCCCAAACCCAAATTGGTCAACTGCTTGAGAAATAAGAAAAATGAGCTAAATTGAAGATAATACCCAAGAATAAATTTGATTTGTCATTTTGCCCCAATATTTTTGTTTGGTTTTTTATTATCAAAATAATGGGTTGAAGTTTATTTTCTTTATTTTTAATTTTTATTGTAATTTTATTCGAGACTAATAATACTGGTTGTTGGTTTGCTTAGAAATGTGTAATAGCCACTAACTTGGTATAATTTATGCCATTAAGAGTTCAATTACTAGTAAAAACTCTTGGCATGCCTTATGACATCTATATGTATCTCACAATTTTATCAATGAGGATACTTAGATTTGGATGAAATCAAAATATAGTTTTGAAAACTGATGTTGCATTTTGAGTTTAACATTGGTTTTTGAAAAATTGATGTTATTAATCATCAAACAACATCAATTTTAATAATAATAAAAAAAACAATGTTAACGATCTCTATTTATTTATGAGTATGCCACTGTGTTTTTTTTACATCAATTTGATAAAACCAGTGTTAAAATGACGTTGTTGAAAGCACTTTTTCTAGTAGTGCTTGCACTACAAATACACAACACAACAATAGTCTTATGCATCACATTTGAGTCGTTGAACCAAATCAGTTAAAGTTGTAACATCCCATTTTTAGTAAATAAATTAAAAAGGTTTTTTAGTAAAAAAAAATAGAGTTTAAAAAAATGGTAAGATTTGATAATTAAAAATAAATAAGGAGAAATGATGTTATTAATTAAAATAATGGTTTAAAGGAAAAAAATAAAAAATATTTGATTTATTCATTTGATAGGAAATAAAATAGAGTATTTGTTTATAAAATAATAAAAAAATAGCGTAAATAATAGGCTGTGAGTATCCTAGCTATAAATAGAAGCATCTTAAGTCAGTTTTCAGACGGGCGATACTCTCTACGCCTCCTTTCTCTCTCTCAATTTTGTTTTCCCATCTCCTCCTCTCAAAACCCTCTATTTTTCCCGCATACCACCAAACGTGTCTCGGAAAAACAACGATATTGGACTAATTCACCGTTAGATTGTCGTGAAATTTAAGCACCAGATTTGGAACTGATTTTCGAACATTTTCATCATTGGGAATTACGAAAGAATGTCAGAGCTAAGAGAAATATCCTTTGCATCGTAGATTTTCCCTTTCTCACATAAACCCAAAACTGTCTTAGTAAAACTATGATTCCAAACTTGTTAACCATTGGATTATTATGAAATTTTGATATGTGGTTCAAGATTCATTTCTGCATAGCTTCGCCATTGGGATTTGCAAAATAATATCTATGGATAGAGAAATAAGCATCACCCGTAGACAGTGGAATGGAGGCTTCAATCCTTTATTCTCTCTCTAAGGTTTGGGAACCCTATCAAAGCAGTTAGAGGAAAAATTTGAGGAATCTTAAGAAACCACTAGAGATGTCGCTATTGCTATCAAAATACACAGTGAACTTGCTTAGAGGTAAGGGATGAGTTTATCGCAATTGGGGTTAGAATGAACATGTGTAGGGTTCTTAAAGGATAAAATTGGGGTTTATTTTGAGATGTTTATTGTATTGAAATTTTTCTTGTATGATTTTGTGAAATTGTTCGAGGGTTTTTACTCCCCGTGGATTGAGAAATATTTTTGTATAATTTGTTTGTGTTTTGAATACGATTAGCGTAATAAATAGTTATATTGAGATTATCAAATTGTGATTCAAATTGTATATAAGTGATAAATTAAATATATGATGAATTGTAGAATAATATATTACTTTGAGATTATAATATTGTTATGGAGATTGAGTATGAGTGCAAAGTTGAATGTGTTAAATTGTGAGATACACATAAGCATGGGATGGTTGATTGTGACATAATGAGATGTGAAGTTGTGAACATGAGTTTTAGTTGTGAATAAGTGTGTGGTTAACACTTGATGTGACATTACTTGTGTTGTGAGTTGCGAATTATACAATAACCCGACCAGTGTTTATGATGAGAAAAATGTTGATGCGCAGTGTTAGGAACCAGTGTTAAATTGTAGCGCAATGTGTTAAACGTGTTTGAAACTAGAGTGCAAGGTAATGGGTATTGTATAATTCATGAGCAGTGCCTGCTTATAATATTCTTGTTGAAATCGAGTATAAGTACAAAGTTGAACTTGCGTTAATTTGTGAGATACATGTAAACCTGTGATGGTGGATTGTGACATTATGAGATGTTAAATTGTGGGCATGATATTTGGTTGTGAATAAGTGTGTGTCTAACACTTGATGTGACAATAATTATGTTGAGCTGTGAATTATACAATAACCCGACCAGTGTTTATATTGAGAAAAGTATTTATGCACAGTGTTAAAGAGAAAGTGTAGGTTCCTAGTTAGGAACCAGTGTTAAATTGTAGTGCAATGTGTTAATCGTGTGAGGTCATGGGTGTTGTATAATTCATGAGCAGTGTTTGCTTGCAAAAATTGTTTTAGGGGTTGGACTTGAATCAGGAAGGTGAGGCCCTAACAGATTCTTCGGAGTCTAGGCCTTGGGGGTAAAGACACTCGGTTTGAGTACTCCTTTAAGCCTATGTTGATCCCAGATGGTTGGAGCATTCTCGCAACCTCATGATTTTACTTAGTGAGAGTGACCTGACATACCCATTGTGTGGTGTGTCTTGTTATGTACTCCTAAGCGCCCCAGAGTGGTTTTTCATTGACATGGTACCACATTGCATATAGGCTTGAGTCATAGTATAATTGTTGCATAACACTTGCTAATTATTTATTATGAAACTGATGAGTGTTATTGCATGTTGACTCGAGTGTGTGATTCATGTGTAAAAAACAAATTTTAAAGATAAAGTGGTGAAGTGACATGGGTTGTATTAAGTTGAGTTAGGTTATAAATATTTCCATAATTTATTTTGATTACGTCTTGTTTATTTGTTTTGTATTTTTTTTGTGTGATAACTCACTCCCTGTGTACTATTTATGTTTGGATCCTGTGATGATCTCAAACCTTGTGTTCGTGGGAGCAGATGAATAGGTGGATGACTTTAAAGAACCTCGTGCCAGAGGACGTTGGGACACAATGCTCTGATAGGATGTGACATTAGGGATGAGTTTTTATTTTAATTGCATGGTGTTATTTTATTTTATTTTACCTCACTGATATAAAAAAACTTTTTTTGTAAACTTTGACAACCTTGTTTTGAGTCAAATATGTTTTTAATAAGTCTTATTTGGTAATAGTGAAGTGAATGTGAACCTTTTACCCATGTGAATTTGTTGATCAATATTTTATATGTTTTATTTATTTATATGTATGTTGGGGTAGAGGGTGTCACAAAAGTCATGGTCACCTCCAACATCTATATTGTTCTCTCCCTCTCCCTAGCCTTCTTTCTGGTGCTACCCACCAAGGCAAACTTAACCGGCATTGTTTCCTTCACCTTCAACGATTTCTCCAAAGGGAAACCAAACCTTATCCTCCAAGGTGAAACTGTTTCATCTTGGTCCGGAGAGTTATGACTCACCAAAGTTGGCAGCAACGACGTGCCAACGTTGCAATCTCTCGGCCATGCCTTCTACGCTGCCCAAATCCAGATTTGGGACATCAAAATGGGCACGGTAGCAATCTGAACTACATCATTTACATTCAAAATTTCCATGCCCAATAAATACATTGCAAACGGGCTTGCTTTCTTTTTAGCACTTGTTGGGTCTTAGCCCCAATCCAATAGAGAGTATCTCAGTCTTTTTAGCAACACCACAATATCTGTTCAAACCATGGCTGTTGAGTTTGACACTTTTTCAAAGAAAAAGTGGGATCCTACAGAGTCACACATTGGCATTGATGTGAACTTGATCTAGTCCATCAAAACAACATCGTGGGATTTCGTCAATGGGCAAGTTGTAAGAATTAATGTCTCATGTGAGAGGCATATGACTTATGTAGGGACTAATAAATAAATAATTAATAATTAAGGACTAAATTTTAATTGGGTTAAATTGGAGTTGTTTCTAAAGATAACTACTATTTGATGATAGTAGTGGTTATAAAGAGATTTAGTCCCACTAACGTGAAACAAGGTTCCCTTCCTAATATAAAAGTGCCCTCTCAAAAACCCCTAGCCATCACAAACGTAGAGATACAGAAAGAACAGTCAAGGGAGTGAAATCCTGTTGCTCTCCTCTTTCAAGGAATCAAATTGCAATGGAGAGGAGTGTCATTATGGAGAAAGGTACACACTGTTTATCGATTATTTGTGAGAATCATATATTTCAAAATCTTATTGGTTTCTTATAATTGTTAATTTCGGGAACTCTTAAGACTTACATGTGGTATTAGAGCATGTGTTATCAGAGCATGTGTTATGAAATTTATGATTCTCCAAGAATGATTTATTTTCTCCCGAAATTTCATGAACCCTAATTATGAAATTTAGGGATTTCTATTCTGCTACATTTATTACTTTTGTCAATCAAAATTACGTAATTGGATTTGATTGATATCATGTAGCCTAGAATGCTTTGAAGTTGTTGGTAGCAGTAAGTAAGTGTAGGCCATATATTTATTTGAAATTAAGTGTGTGATGGATTTGTTAGTCACCAAAGTGGCCAAGTCTATAAGATTATTTAATTCCAAATTAATGATTATTTCAATTATTCATAGAATAATGGATGCTAAATTATATGATTATTGGTTTATGGGTACATTGAATTCATAGTTATAAGGAATTTATGGATCCCCCAAAGATTGATTAGTTGTTTTTATAATCAATGAATATAGTTGTAGGTAATTTCTGTGTACCATTAGTTTATTTATATACCCAAAGGTAATAGGTACAACTAATTGGTGCATATTTAATTGTCAAATAATGTTAGTTTTATTAGCATCATCATGTTTGTATGTTGTGTGTTGGTGTATCACTCAAAGCAAAACATCAATATACATTGATTGTTATCTAAATGAATTATATGTATGACATGTGTTTTATGTCTCAAAACACTTATGTGAATTCTACTATGTAGTACATGTTCCCAATTCATTGAATTCTCATGTATCATTCGTGCCAATTTTTAATGGGCTTAACTTCTCTTATTGGAATGAGCAAGTCCGATGTCACCTCGGTGTAATGGATCTTGATCTTGTTATATTGGAAGAGAAGTCTACTACTATTATTGATGCTACTAGCATGAAGAGAAAGTTCATTATAAAGCATGGGAAAGATCTAACAGACTCAACCTAATGTTCATGAGAATGACTATTGCAGACAATATTAAGACAACTCTCCATATGACCAATAGTGCTAAAGAGTTTATGAGGTTACTAGGAAAGCACTCTCAAGTAGTTGATAAGTCTCTTCCTGGGACATTAATAGGTATACTGACCACCATGAAGTTTGATGGTTCATGTACTATGCATAAGCATGCCATTGAGATGACAAACATTGTAGCAAGACTTAAGACCTTATAAATGGCTATGGATGAGAAGTTCCTTGTTCAATTTATTTTGAACCATTACCATCTGAGTATGGTCCGTTCCAACTGAGCTATAATACCATGATAGATAAATGGAATATGCATGAATTGCACAATATATCAGTTTAGGAAGGAACGAGGCTTAAGAATCAAGGAAGTCACTCAATCCATTATGTAAGCCACCAAGGGAATCAAGGAGTTGGAAAGAAATTTGTGAAGAAGCATGATAAAGGCAAAAGACCATTAAATATCAATGATGACTCTTTACAAATCTAGAAGAAGGCATTAAAGAGTGATAATTGCCATTTTTGTGGGAAATTTGGACACTTCCAGAAGGATTGCCCAAAGCATAAGTCTTGGTTTGAAAAGAAAGGTGAGCTTAATGCTTATGTATGTTTCGAATCAAATTTAACTGAAGTTGCCCATAATACATGGTGGATTGATTCTGGATGTACAACTCATGTTTCTAATACTGTGCAGGGATTCCTTACAATCCAAACCATAAGCCTACATGAGAAGTTGGTTTTCATGGGGAATAGAGTGAAAGCTTCAGTGGAAGTAGTTAGGAGTTATCATTTAAAACTTGACACTGGACGTAATTTAGATTTACTGGAAACTCTTTATGTACTTGGTTTATATAGGAATTTGTGAAGAAGCATGATAAAGGCAAAAGACCATTAAAGATCAATGATGACTCTTTACAAATATAGAAGAAGGCATTAAAGAGCGATAATTGCCATTTTTGTGGGAAATTTGGACACTTCGAGAAGGATTGCCCAAAGCATAAGTCTTGGTTTGAAAAGAAAGGTGAGCTTAATGCTTATGTATGTTTCGAATCAAATTTAACTGAAGTTGCCCATAATACATGGTGGATTGATTCTGGATGTACAACTCATGTTTCTAATATTGTGCAGGGATTCCTTACAATCCAAACCATAAGCCTAAATGAGAAGTTGGTTTTCATGGGGAATAGAGTGAAAGCTTCAGTGGAAGTAGTTAGGAGTTATCATTTAAAACTTGACACTGGACGTAATTTAGATTTACTGGAAACTCTTTATGTACCTGGTTTATATAGGAATTTAGTTTCATTATCTAAACTTGATGTTACTTGATACTCTTTTAATTTTGCTAATAAATGTTTCAATTTATTTTAGCATAATCATCTTGTTGGTACTGGTGCTCTTTGTGATGGTTTATATAAATTAAAATTTGATGGTTTATATGTTGAAATTGTTTTAACTCTACATCACAATGTTGGCACCAAACATATTTTAGTGAATGAACAATCTGCTTTCTTGTGGCATAAACATTTAGGTCACTTTTCTAGAGAAAGGATAGAAAGATTAATAAAGAATAAAATTCTTATTGATTTACATTTTACAAATCTAAATAATTGTGTGGATTGTATTAAGGGAAAACAAACAAAGCATACAAAGAAAGAAGCTACAAGAAGCACTCAGCTTCTTGAAATTGTGCATACTGATATTTGTGGGCCTTTCGGTGTTAATTCTTTCAAAAAGAAAAGATACTTTATCACCTTTATTGATGACAATTCACATTACTGTTATGTCTACTTACTGCATGAGAAATCTCAGGTAGTGGATGCCTTAGAAATTTACTTGAATGAAGTAGAAAGGTAATTAGACAAAAAGGTGAGAGTTGTTAGGTCTAATAGAGGTGCTGACTATTACAGAAGATATGGTGAAATAGGTCAACACCCAGGTTCATTTGCTAAACTCTTTCATAAATGTGGCATTTGTGCGTAATACACCATGCCTGGTACACCACAACAAAATGATGTATCAGAAAGGCGTAATAGAACTTTAATGGATATGGTTAGAATTATGTTAAGCAATTCAACTTTACTAGTATCTCTGTGGATGTATGCCTTGAAAATTGCCATGTATTTGTTGAATAGGATTCCTAGTAAGGAATTTCCAAAGAAACATTTGAACTGTGGACGAATAGGACACCTAGTATAAGGCACCTGCATGTTTGGGGTTGCCAGACATAAATAAGGGTCTAAAATCCACAAGAAAGAAAATTGGATGCAAGAATAATCAGTGGATATTTAATTGGTTATCTAGAAAAGTCAAAGGGGTACGTGTTTTATTGTCCTAATCATATATAATATGAGAATTGTCAAAATTGACAATGCAGGGTTCATTGAAAATGGTGAAATCAATGGGAGTAAAGTTCCACGAGATGTGGAAATTAAAGAAGTTAGAGTGCAAGTCCTTTTAACTTGTGCCTTTAGTAGTAAGGTGATTGCTACTTTAGTTATTGCTCCAAACAACAATATATGAAGAAGAACAACACAATAATGAGCCCATTATACATAATGAACTCATTATGGAAGAACCATAAGAAGTAGCATTAAGGAGGTCTTAAAGAGAAATGAGATCAGCTATTTCGAATGATTATGTGGTATACCTGCATGAAATAGAAACAAACTTAAACATTAATCATATAATGATCTAGTTTCATTTTCTCAAGCTTTAAGCTGTGATAATTCTAAGAAGTGGTTAGATGCCATGAAAGAAGAGCTAAATTCCATGGAACATAATGGTGTTTGGAACCTCATAGAATTGCCAAAGGGTTGTAAGAAAGTTGGTAGTAAGTGGGTCTTCAAGACTAAACGTGACTTTTATGGTAACCTTGACCGTTACAAGACTAGACTTGTTGCTAAGGGATTTACTCAAAAAGATGACATTGATTATAAAGAGATGTTTTCATCGATCTCACGAAATGATTCTTTCAGGATTATCATGGCATTAGTAGCCCATTATGACTTGGAGCTACATCAGATGTGAAAACTGCCTTTCTTAATGGAGATTTAAAGGAGAATGTTTATATGGATTAACCAATAGGGTTCTTAGTCAAAAGAAAGGAACACATGGTGTGCAAATTAAAGAAATCAATATACAGTCTTAAGCAAGCTTCTCCCCTATGGTATTTGAAGTTTAATGATACCATTGCTTCCTTTGGATTTAAGGAAAATATTGTTGATCGATGTATATATTTGAAGGTCAGTGGGAGTAAGGTTATTTTTCTAATTATGTGTGTTGATGATATCTTGCTTGAACCTAATAATCTTGGTATTCTTTTTGAGACTAAGAAGTTTCTCTCTAGCAACTTTGAAATGATAGATGTGGGTGAGGCAAGCTATGTGATAGAGATATAAATATTCCGAAATAGATCACAAGGATTGTTAGGCTTGTCTCAAAAAACATATATCAATAAAGTACTAGAGAGATTCAGGATAGAAAAGTGCTCAGCATTACCCGTTCCAATTCAGAAAGGAGACAAATTTAGTCTTGCGCAATGTCCTAAAAAGGATCTAGAACAAAAACAAATGGAAGCAATTTCATATGCATTACTTATTGGGAGTATTATGTATGCTCAGATCTATACTCGACCAAACATAAACTTTGCATCTGTAATGTTAGGAAGATATCAAAGTAACCAAGGAATAAAACATTGGAAAGCTGCAAAGAAGGTTCTGAGATACTTACAGGGAACAAAAGATCACATGCTTACATAAAGCAGGTCTGATCACCTTGAGGTAATTGGAATTTCAAACTTAGACTTTGTATACGAGAAAATCCACTCTTGACTATGTATTTCTTTTAGCTGGAGGAGTAGTATCATGGAAGAGTGCAAAAACAATCAGTTGTTGTTGCATATACCATGGAAGCATGTTTTGAGGCTACAATTCAAGCTAATTGGCTGCAGAACTTTATTTCAGGGATTGAAATTGTCAACAATATTGCTAGGCCGCTAAAAATGTATTGTGATAACTCCACAACATTTTTTTCTAAGAACGATAAGTACTTTAAGGGTGCTAAGCATATATGGGATAAAAGTACTTTATCATGAAGGAAGATGTTAAAAAATAACGAGTGTCAATAGAACATATCAGCATAAACATTATGATAGTTGACCTTTTAACAAAGGGATTACTACCCAAGACATTTATAGAACATGTTGAAAATATGGGCATTAAGTGTAATTTACCTTATGCATTTTATTGACACTTTGAGCTCATTTATGATATGTTTCTGATTACATATTCTATATGTTTGCATGCATATTTGTATTAGAGTAATGTTAACAAGATTTGTCTTGATTAAAGTTATTATGTTTGACCAATATGTACTCCTAACTAATGGTCATATTAAGGAGAAGACTAATTTGTAGTACATGGAAGAGACTATGGCAATTAAGTGATGTAAAAGCGCCATGACTCAAATTTGTTGTTATTCTTAATCATGAAATTATGATGCACCCAATGTATAGAACGATTTAGTCATTTTAATGCACATCATGTTAGTTTAATCTATTTATTTATTTAGTCGATAATGTTTGGTAATGTCACATGAGCCAAATGGGAGAATGTAAGAATTAATGTCTAATGTGAGAGGCATGTGACTTGTGTAGGGACTAATAAATAAATAATTAATAATTAAGGACTAAATTGTAATTGGATTAAATTAGAGCAGTTTCTAGGTATAACTATTATTTGATAGGAGTAGTGGTAATAAAGTGGTTAATCCCACTAACGTGAAACAAAGTCTCCTTCCTGACATAAAAGTGTTCTTTCAAAATCCCTAGCCATCACGAACATAGAGAGACAAAAAGAACAATCAAGGGAGCGGGATCTTATTTCTCTCCTCTTTCAAGGAATCAAAGTGCACCAGAGAGAAGTCTCATCATGGAGAAAGGCACACAGTGTTTATCTATTATTTGTGAGAATTATATATTTCAAGATCCCACTGGTTTTCTATAATTATTAATTTTGGGAACCCTCAAGATTTACACAAGTGGCCAAGATTCTAGTTACCTATGATGCTTCCACTAAAGGATAAAAGGTGTTCAAAACACACATCGGACTAAAAAGGATCTATTTTGCATCTAAATTATATTTAAATAAATGACATATTAAATGTGTACCTATTGATAGCTGTTGAAGCATAAAAATTTTCTTCAGTAATGTGAAGATTCCATATGTATTTAGACTAAGACTAATCTCTATTCGTCAACAACTTTGGTAGGTGGAACAATAATTGGTGTTATGAGAGAATGAGAAGAAAAGTGATAATTGGTTTCTTCAATGTGCAGCCTAGGGCTGTATTTATAGCATGTTGAGGATAACATATTTGTGATAAAATCGAAACAACTATCTTATCTTTTAAGCCATTTTAAAAATATTGTTTCTTGTTATTTTTTGTTGCTAACCATTTAGCAATTTGAAATTAGAAATAATAATTGATCAAGTCCAACTTGTGTGTAACAGGTTTTCAAACCATATTCCAAATATGAAATCTTCTGGTTTGTTTCTTTTCTTTCACCAAATATTTATATTATTTATATTTTCAGTGTTAGTAAAAAATATAATAATATTCCACTTAGGAAATTAATTAATCATTTGACCATATTAAATTCTCCAATTTAATTGATCATCAAATATTAAAATAATTTCCTTAACAGAGATTAGAACACTCGTTTATATGTGATTCTGTAGGTTTAATACTATGTTATTAATATATTAATCAAGGTAGACATCTAGCAACACTCCTTAATGTCCATATGGCATGAAGTAGCATTTTATTTTCAAGAACCATTAGAAGAATAGTATAATGTTTTTTTTTTCCATCTTTACATCTCTAGGTTAACTCTAGAGTATGATATTACTGTCAAACTCTTTTTTTGAGTTAACATATAATGACTTAAAAAACCCATTTCTTCGTTCATTTAATTTTCGTGGCCATGATTAATTTTATTCATAGAGCTCAAACTCATTACCAAGAGTTGATGAATTTTTTTCTTGATTAATCATTAATTCTATAGGTATTTAATCATATTCATTATTCATTCAACAAGTTCTCTAAAGCATTAGGTATCTGGAATCAAAACATAGCAAATAACCTATTAATTACTATGACAATCTCATGTCAAGGAAAACTATTAAACCTTTTATTGAGAATTTTCTACTGACAGTTTATGGTAAATTTAACCATTAGAAAATTTCAATTGAGGGTACCTAGACTAGTTTTAGGATTTTTTAGCCCTTGAATTTTAGGGCAGCTAGACTAGTTTTTGTATTAGGGGTAATTTTGTAATTTCACATGCATTAAGTGAATATTTGATGTGTGTTGGGAAATAAATTTAATTGAATTGAGAGAAGCCCAATCCAATTAAATTTTAGAGGAGGAGGTGAACATTTGCTTGCTACACCCCATTGCCACGTCATATAGTCACACTTTGTGCATATCCTTCATGCTTTACATGCCTCATGACACCTAAGCACACTTAGTGGAGAATCTTGAACTTGATCTTGGATTAGTGGGTTGAACCATAGCTTATTCACTAATCATGATTAGTGAAATTTTGGCTCCAAAATTTGGCTTCACAATTTCAATTTCAAATTCAAGTGAAATTTGAATAGAAATTCAAATTTCCCTCCAATTTTGTGACACTTAGGCTATAAATAGAGGCCATGTGATGCAATCCTCCCTAGGAAGGGACCAGTCACTAGAGTCATGAGCAAGAGGCTCCAAGAGGATTGGGCTAGAGCTGCTGAAGAAGGCCCTAGGGTTCTCATGAACCTCAGGGTAGATTTCTGGGCCCATGGGCCAAGGTTGGGTCCAATTATCTTTGTACATGTTAGACTAGGATGTCATTATATTTGGTCCTTGTATTTAGGGCTCCATAATGTAGGTAGGGTACCCTAGAAATATAGGATTTTTCAGCCCTTGTATTTTACGGCACCTAAACTAGTTTTTGTATTAGGGGTAGTTTTGTAATTTCACATGCACTAAGTGAATATTTGATGTGTGTGGTTGGAAATAAATTTAATTGAATTGGTAGAAGCTCAATCCAATTAAATTTTAGAGGGGGAGGTGAGCATTTTCTTACTACACCCCATTGTCACATCATATAGTCACATTTTGTGCATGTCCTTCATGCTTTACATGCCTCATGACACCTAAGCACACATAGTGGAGAATCTTGGAATTGATCTTGGATTAGTGGGCTCAACCATAACTAAAATTCACTAATCATAATTAGTGAAATTTTGGCTCCAAAGTTTGGCTCCAAAAATTCAATTTCAAATTCAAGTGAAATTTGAATTGAAATTCAAATTTCCCTCCAATTTTGTGTGGCACTTAGGCTATAAATACAGGTCATGTGTGTGTATTTTTCAAATTTGATCATTTGAGAATCAAACTTCAGATTTCAGAGCTCTTTTAGAGCACAAAATTTCATGCTCTTCTCTTCCTCTCCCTTCATTCATCTCCTTCTTCCTCCAAGCTCTTATCCACGGCCTCCTATGGTGGTGAGCTTCTTCTAGACTCATCTTCTCCTTGAAGTGGCATCTCCTCTCTCTCTTCCTTCTCCATTCCGCTGCCATTCATCTTCCAAGAAGCAAAGGAATCCATTGATGAAGAAGATCCTAGGCCTACAAGCTCCAATGGAGCTTACACCACCATGTGTGTGCATTTTTTCAACTTTGATCATTTGAGAATTAAACTTCAAAGTTTAGACCTCATTTGAGGCACAAAATTTCGTGCTCCTTCTCTCCCGCTCTGTCCACTCATCTTCTCCTACCTTCAAGCTCTTATCGATGGCTTCCTAAGGTGGTGAGTTTGTTCTTGACTCATCTTCTCCTAGAAGTGGCGTCTCTGATAATCTTTCTTCCTTCTCCATTCCACTACCATTGATATTAAAGAAACAAAGAACTCCATTGATAAAGAAGATCCAAGGCCTACAAGCTCCACAAGGAGCTACATCACTACCCTTCACAAAGAACAAGATATATCCTTTCCAAGACAGTGAACTTGGAGAATGCCCGGGTTAGTATTGGGTTCTCGGCCACCACAGGGGTAGCGTCTGCAGACTGCGTTCAAATGCATGACGTGCTTTCTTGATCTTTTGATTCCAAGTTCTCAGATGGTAGCATTAGTAATGCCTTGGATCATGCAAACTTTACTTTGGATCATGCAAGCTTTATGTTGAATTAGGCCATCTAGATTCCAACTTCTTAGTCACTTGTGACAGAAGAAAACTGTAATAATAACCCTCTAGCTAGCTTACTAGAGACTCGTGCTACTAATAATAATGTTTATATATCACAATGAAATATTATCTTAATGTGACTTGCTCCATTGTATAGAAAGTTATTTTCACACACACACACACACACAGACACACACACACACACACACACACACATATATATAATTTTATATTAATCCAAATTTTTTTGTTATCTCATTCATATATATTAAAATCGATGTAACATAAACTTTTTAAAATATATTAAAATATGAATAATTTAATTACCTACTTATCGATGTTTAATTTTGATATAATTTGGCACAAACAATTTTGGTCATATATAGATAAAATACAACACTTGGATAGATATAAAAATCATATTTTATATCATGTTATTAAATGGGTATAATGGTTGTTTAAGTTATATTGATATAATTTTATCCCTTCTCATAATATATATATATTTGAAATTGGCTATCTAGGACTATGAATGGTAATATGCACACTTTATCATGTCATAACATCTATAATGCATAATTATTTAAATAAGTTGTTTGTTTTCAATTTGTGAGTTCCACAATGTCACATAGATTTAAGAACTTTACACAAAAATTTATTTCAATACTAAAATTATTAGGGTAAGTATCAAACTTTGGATTGAAAGAAAATGTTTGTTTTTTGTAATAATCAATTAAACGATAATTATTTATATTAACAACCCACTTAAGCAATGCACTGCTAAGTATCAGCTTCAATGCAAAATTTGTTAAATAATATTATTTAACTTTAAGCAACTCATTTAATCACCCACTTGAAAATGATCTTACTAAATACAACGCACGAAAGTGCTTCAAAATAAGTATTTTATTAATGACAACTAATTGTATAGGTACAACTATACAACTGATACTTGATCGAGGCCGTACCCGAATCAAATAAACATGAAAATGCAGTAACTAGGAAGTGATCCTAGGTCGTTTCCCAACGAGCAGTGACAAGCCAAATGTTCATAATATACTTGCAGTAACAGTAACGATGGGGGGGGGGGGTTTGGTTGTTTGGTAATTAAAGAGCAGAACAAATAAAATGGAATACGAAACTACTAATATTAAAAACGGGTTGTTTCCTCTGATTCAGAAGCCACTCTCTTATCCTGGGTTATGGAGAATTCGTCCCTAACAATCAACCACTTAATCCAACCCTATTTCAATTTACTAAGCGAAAATCAACTTAGGGTTTTCAATACGTGATTAGGCACCACATACACCAGTTAGCCCTTCGTCCATTAAGCATGAACGCAAGTTAGGCTCAGAGGCAATTAATCGAACACAAAGCGTGCACTGATTAATATTCACGAAATTGGGATAACTGGTGAAGGGAAAACTGCCAGGAAACCACATTACAAACGAAACCTCAAAGAGAGTTGGGCTTCGTCCTCAAAAGGAAACAACACCAGAAAATCTAGCCTTCCATGGATTCAAACAGAAAACGCAAATGAAACATGAAGCAGAAACGTAAATGAACAAGAACGTAAATGAAAAGAAACGTAAATGAACAGAAATGTAAATGAACGTAGAAGAAGAAGCAAGAATGAACTCGTAATTAGAAGCAGAAAACGGAAATTTGCATTAAGAACGAAAACTGTAACAAGGGAACAGAAAAACGTGAAAACCTAAAACCAAAGCTCTGAATAATGAAAATAGCCTAGCAGAATAGAATGCCCTGCACGAATCCCAAGGCAGCTATTTAAAAAGAGTCACTCAAAGTCACTGGGCCCTATTACAATACTCTGGCCCAAAACGAAATAAACACTGAACAACATAAAATAAAATTGAGAAATTTCCTAATTTGAAATTAACTAAGGTAAGCGATGCTTTATTTGCCCTCTTCAAGTCCACAACCAAAATCCGGATTAAGCCCAATGTTTCATTAATTCCTGAAATTAGATTAAAAACATCAAATTAGCTAAATGAGCCCAAATAATAAAACTGCCTAATTAATTGACAATTAAGACCAATCAAAAATTAAAATGGTGCAAAAAGGGTTTAGAAAATAGAAGAAAATGATGGCACATCAAAACCCCCCATACTTAGCCTTTTGCACTCCTGGGCAAAATGAAACAAAGAACAAAATCCAAGGATATCAAAGGGAGACAAACAAAAACATTCACATATTTCTCAATGAACATCAAGGAATGAAAGGAATGGGTAACATCTAACATAAGGAGATCCAAAAAGTCAAGACATTCATGAAAATCATCCAAGCAACCCAATAATGGCAAAATAGTTAATCAGCTCAAGAATGAAAAGTGATAAAGCCTCACAAGATATACACTCTATCTCTCAAGTGTCTAGGCTACTATTTACCCTCAAAGCACCCATGAAAGCAAACACCACATAAACTTGGCAAGATTCTAAAATTGACAATCAACCCATAAACACAAGCACATGAGGATCAAAAGGTCTTTTAAGGTTGTAATGGGGCCAAGGACAAGGTATGGAGAAATATGGAATAAGTGGCTAAATCCCAAAGGAATAGAGGAGCAAAGGGGAATAAGTGCATATTAAGAAAAAAATAAGAAAATAAAAAGAAGTAAAGATAAAAATTAAACATGAAGAGTAGAACCAAGAGTTTCATCATTCTTGTGCCATTTAAGATCTTATTCACTCAACTTTATTGCTTTTCTTTTTCTTTTTTCAAATTTTTTTTTTTTTAGATTTTATTTCTTTTTTTTTTTTTTTACTCTTTATCCTTTGAGAAACAACATTTCATTCAGCATGTCCAACATTTAACCAATATACAATGTACATCAAGTATGGCCCAAAATACATCATGAAGCATAGCCAACAAAACAAGTTGTCCAATGAAACAAAAACCCCCCACACTTATTCCCAAAACAATTCCAAAGCTCCAAAATTCCTTAAGGATATGGTAATATCATGGTTTTTCACTTAAGGCTTGTAGTGAGCTTCAAAACAAGGAAAGGGAAACAAGGCTCAAAAGGGCTATCAAAGGAATTAATTCAAGGTAAGTCCATTTGGCTAGAAGCTTATAAGAACAAAATTGCCTTAATCATTTCCAAATATGCATGTGAATTAGGACGCATCAACAAGAATCAAGCCAAGGCTATTGTGCAAGCAATCAATGGGGCAAAACACACCAAATGATTATAATGATGGATGGCTCAAATTCTCACAAAGGTAAAATCATCACTTTCAAATTGAGCTTTCAAAACTATCATGACATGTAGAGAAGAATCAAGGATTTCAAGTCACAAAATGTCAAGAACTTTTATTTTCAAAACAATTACCCATTTCTTGAACATATCCTATAATTCAAAGAAAAACATGCAAAGTCGTACGTGCACACGAAATTGACCCAAAATATTAAACTGAAAATCCAACGAAACTAACAACATTAACAAATTAACACAACTAACAAATTAACAAAACCAACAAAACTAGCAAAACCAAAGAACACTCCCCCCCATACTTAAACAACACATTGTCCTCAATGTAGCACAATTAAAAGATTAAAAACAATTAAATCATCAAAGAGAATAGGACAAGTGTAATAAAAGCAAAGAAGGAGATAGGAAAAGAAAAACTCCCTAAGTCATGGTGGAGGAAGAGTAGGGTGGAGTAAGGAAGTCTCTTCCACCACTACGTCCACTAAAGAAGGGTTCGTGAGGAATGGCTTAAGTCGATGTCCGTTGACCTTGAAGCTCTTGTTTGTGGAGTCGCTTTTGATCTCAACTGTACCATAAGGAAAAACATTAGTAACAACAAAAGGACCAATCCACTTAGACCTCAACTTACCACTCATGAGTCCAAGCCTAGAATTATACAATAACACTTTTTGCCCAACCACGAAGTCTTTTTTAACTATCATGCTATCATGGAACTTCTTGGTCTTTTCTTTGTAGAACTTGGCATTCTCGTAGGCTTCTAGGCGGATTTCATCTAACTCACTCAGTTGCAACTTCCTTTCCTCGCCAGCTTGATCCATAGAGAAGTTGCAAGTCTTCACTGCCTAGTATGCTTTGTGCTCAATTTCCACTGGAAGATGACATGCCTTTCCAAAGACAACCCGATAAGGAGACATTCCTATGGGTGCTTTGTAGGCAGTCCGATGTGCCCAGAGAGCATCATCAAGCCTGGTACTCCAATCTTTCCTGCTTGGCTGCACAATCTTCTCTAGAATTCTCTTGATTTCCCTGTTAGAAATTTCTGCCTGTCCATTAGTCTGGGGGTGGTATGGTGTGGATACCCTGTGTACCACCCCGTACTTTTTAAGCAGGGCATGCATTGTCCTGTTGCAAAAATGGGTTCCTTGATCACTAACAATTGCTTTAGGTACTCCAAACCTGCAAAACAGATTAGACCTGACAAAGTCTGCGACAACTTTAGCATCATTAGTTCTAGTGGGCTTGGCTTCCACCCATTTTGAAACATAATCAACTGCAAGGAGAATATAAACATAACCAAAAGAGACAGGAAAAGGACCCATGAAATCTATACCCCAGACATCAAACACCTCACAGAATAGCATAGGTTGCTGAGGCATTTGTTGTCGCCATGTCAGTGTATTTCCTGCTCTCTGACACTGCTCACAAGTGCTGCAGATCTTCCACGCATCTTTAAAGATGGTGGGCCAATAAAAACCACAATCAAGCACTTTGCGAGCCGTCCTTTGAACACCCAGATGACCTCCCGGTGCGGAAGAATGACAGAACTGCAGGACTGAGTCAGTCTCATGATCTGGAATGCACCGTCTAATGACCTGATCACTGCACAATTTCCACAAGTAGGGGTCATCCCAAATAAAATTCTTAGCATCACTTTTAATCTTATCTTTTTGGGCCTTAGATGCTAAGGGAGGAAAAACAGAGGCAACTAAATAATTGACAATGTTAGCAAACCAGGGAGTAGAAAGAGAGTCAGAAATACTATACAATATATACAAATGATCATCCGGGAAATCATCCCGAATAGGTGAATCTGCATCAGAGACACGTTCGATCCGACTCAAATGATCAGCAACTAGATTTTGTGCTCCGCTCCTATCACGGATCTCCAAGTCAAACTCTTGGAGCCAGAGCATCCATCGGATCAACCTAGGCTTAGAATCAGCCTTCTTCAACAAGTACTTTAGAGTTGCATGGTCAGTATAAACAATAATGCGAGTACCAAGCAAATAAGATCGAAATTTTTCAAGAGCAAAAACTATGGCTAGAAGCTCTTTCTCAGTAGTAGTATAATTTGCTTGGGCAGCATCTAAAGTCCTAGAAGCATAATATATCACCCTGGGCAATTTATCAATTTTCTGAGCAAGGACAGCCCCCAATGCATAATTTGATGCATCACACATAAGCTCAAAAGGGGCTGTCCAATCGGGTGCCTGGATGATGGGGGTGGTAGTCAACGCTCTTTTGAGGCAATCAAAAGCCTCTTTGCATCTGTCATTAAAGTCAAACTCCACCTCCTTTTGCAACAAGTTGGACAGTGGAAGGGCTACTTTGCTAAAATCCCTTATAAAGCGCCTGTAGAATCCTGCATGACCAAGAAAAGATCGCACCTCTCACACACAAGAGGGGTAAGGCAATTGTGAAATAACAGAAATTTTTGCAGGATCTACTTCAATACCCTTATTGGAAATAATGTGGCCTAAAACTATACCTTGCTCAACCATAAAATGACATTTTTCAAAATTTAGAACAAGGTTAGTTTCAATGCATCTATTCAAAACTTTTTCCAAACTATTCAAACAACCATCAAAAGAGGATCCATATACAGTGAAATCATCCATAAACACCTCTATGCAATTTTCTAAAAAATCACTGAAAATACTAATCATGCACCGCTGGAAGGTACCAGGGGCATTGCACAGGCCGAAAGGCATCCTCCTATAAGCAAAAGTGCCGAAGGGGCAGGTGAATGTGGTCTTTTCCTGATCCTCAGGAGCAATAGTAATTTGCATATAACCAGAAAAACCATCAAGGAAACAGTAGTGGGATTTACCTGCCAGGCGTTCAAGCATCTGATCAATGAATGGCAGGGGAAAATGGTCCTTTTTGGTAACCTGGTTCAGCCTCCTATAGTCAATGCAGACTCTCCAACTGTTCTGCACCCGAGTAGGAATCAGCTCCTCCTTCTCATTTCTGATCACTGTGAGGCCAGTCTTTTTCGGGACTACCTGGACGGGACTCACCCATTGGCTGTCGGAGATAGGATAAATGATCCCAGCTTGCAAAAGCTTGGTTATCTCCTTCTTCACTACATCAAGAATCACCGGGTTGAGTCTTCTCTATGGCTGTCTTACTGGTTTAGCTCCATCCTCTAAATTTATTCGATGCATACATGTGGATGGGCTAATACCAGGAATGTCCGCCAGGGTCCAGCCTATAGCCTTCTTATGCTTCTTGAGAACTGACAACAACTTCTCCTCTTGCTCATCAGTAAGGGAGGCAGATATAATCACTGGAAAACTCTTGCTATCATCCAATAAGCGTATTTTAAATTTGATGGCAGAGGCTTCAATTCTGGTGTGGTCGGCTGGACAGTGGTAGAAGGAGATGGTTTCTCAGCCTTTACCTCATAAAGAAAGTCAGAGGTATGTGTACTTCCTGAAACATGGTTAGTCCTATCTGACTCTATAAAATCAATCTCAAGAGGTAAAACACCACCACCAGGCATGCAATCAATATCACTTTCAGATTCACTTTCAGCATCAAATTCAGACATATGATCAAATACAATTTCAGACTCAATGCATGAAGAGTGAGAGGCATGCAGATTAGAATAAAGATCAGTCATGTATTCATCAACAACATGGTCAATTATTTCAGCACGAAATACAGAAAGATCTTCAGATGGGTATTTCATAGCATCCAGAATATTAAAATGAACAGTTATATCACCAAACTCCATGGACAGTGTGCCTGCATAAACATCTATCTTAGTTCTAGCAGTTTTCATAAAGGGTCTGCCTAGAATGATGGGAACTGATCCTTGAGAAAATCCATCTTCCATATTCAAGATATAAAAATCAACAGGGAAAATCAGTTCACCAACTCTAACTAAGACATCTTCTATGAAACCAACAGGATAGGCAACACTTCTATTAGCTAAATGAATTACCACATCAGTTGACTGCAAGGGACCTAGAGATAGAGAATTAAAAATCGACAGAGGCATAACACTAACAGAGGCTCCTAAATCTAGCATGGCATTGTCAAACTTACTATTCCCTATAATACAAGGTATGCTGAATGTACCTGGATCTTTGCATTTTTCAGGAATTTGAGGAACAGATTTACCAATCAATGCGGAGACATTTCTGCCCATGCTAATGCGTTCACTTCCTTTAAGCTTCCGCTTATTAGTGCACAGCTCCTTCAAGAATTTGGCATATCTTGGAATTTGCTTTATTGCATCCAACAGAGGTATGTTTACCTCTACTTTTCTAAACGTTTCCAAGATCTCTTTCTCTGCCTCTTCCATTTTTTTGTTGGAAACTGCTCTTGGAGGGAATGGAAGAGGGGGAATGTGCTACTTCTGCAAATCAGAATTACCTGTGGAAGAAGATTCACCTGCACAGAAATTGTTAGGTAGATTTTTGTCATCACCTTTTTCTGGAATAGAGTGAAGTTTGGCAGGTTCATTTGCAGATGAGGAAGGTGCTACGGGTTGAGGTCCTTGACACTGCTTTCCCGTCCTCAATGAAATGGCACTGACATTTTTGGGATTTTGGACAGCTTGAGAAGGCAGCTTGTCAGAATTCTGGGACTGTTGTTGATTCAATTGGGTAGCTAATTGTCCGATCTGATTGGTTAAGCTCTGAATGGAGGCTCTGGTCTCTTGCTGAAACTGCATGTTCTGCATAGTCATTTGCCTCACAAGTTCTTCGAGGGAAGGTTGTGGAGGGGCCTCAACTGTTGGCTGTTTCTGGGGTTGTTGCTGTTGTTGGATTGGTGGAGGAATGTATGGTCTGCTTAGGCCAGCAGCATTTTGGAAGGAAGGAGCAGGCTGTTGTTGTTGTTGCTGAGGGCTGGACCATCTGAGGTTAGGGTGATTCCTCCATCCAGGGTTGTATCTGTTGCTGGAAAGGTCATAATTGCTCTGCTGTGGTTGATTTTGCTGCTGAGGTTGAGGAGGTCTATTGTAAATATTTGCAGCATAAGCTTCAGGTTGCTCAATTACTCCAGGTTGCTGCATGGAAGGGCAAAGGTCTGTATGGTGGTCAGCAGAGGAGCACAAACCACAAACCCTTGCGACAGGTACAGATTTCTGATTCAAGGCCAGCTGGGTTACCAAGTTGACCAACGCATCCAGTTTGCCTTCAAGCTTCTTAGTTTCAGATGATGCAGATGGGTTTGTAGCTACCTCATGCACTCCTCTAATGACTATGGCATCATTTCTGGCGCTAAACTGCTGGGAGTTGGAGGCCATCTTCTCAATTAAATTTCTGGCTTCAGCAGGGGTCATGTCTCCAAGGGCTCCACCACTGGCAGCATCTATCATACTTCTCTCCATATTACTGAGTCCTTCATAAAAATATTGGAGAAGAAGCTGTTCTGAAATCTGATGGTGGGGGCAACTGGCACATAGTTTCTTAAATCTCTCCCAGTACTCATACAGGCTCTCTCCACTGAGTTGTCTAATACCTGAGATATCCTTCCTGATGGCTGTGGTCCTGGAAGCAGGGAAATTTTTTTCTAAGAATACTCTCTTAAGGTCATCCCAGCTCGTGATGGACCTTGGAGCAAGGTAATACAGCCAGTCCTTTGCCACTCCCTCTAATGAATGAGGAAAAGCCTTCAGAAATATGTGATCCTCTTGGACATCTGGGGGTTTCATGGTGGAGCAGACAATGTGAAATTCTTTCAAATGTTTGTGCGGGTCTTCACCTGCAAGGCCATGAAACTTTGGAAGCAAATGAATCAGTCCAGTTTTAAGAACATATGGGACATCCTCATCAGGGTATTGGATGCACAAGCTTTCATAGGTGAAATCAGGTGCAGCCATTTCCCTTAGAGTCCTCTCACGAGGTGGAGGTTGTGCCATGTTCTCAGAATGTGCAAAATCAGAATGCTCAGAATCAGAATGCTCAAAATTATAATGCTCAAGATCAGGATGTTCAAAATCACCAATAACAGAATGCACAGATTCACCAGTTATGGAATGCTCAGAATGATCAAAAGGTATAAAATGATGCCTAACTAATCTATGAAATGTCCTATCTATCTCAGGATCAAAGGGTTGTAAGTCAGATGGATTGCCTCTAGTCATACACTACATTCAGCATGCACACAACTAGTTGCCTTGTCATGTAAATAAAGGTGTAGGTTTGAACTACAGCTACCCTCAAATGATATCCAAATGACTTGAAGTTTTGTGAGCAACCTTATAAAATGATGAGAAGATAGCACAAAAAATTTCAGACAAAAATTCAAAGTCTAACTATGAAAGCTAAAATTGGTAGGTTAAGAAAAATAAGTGAATAAAACTTGAAAAATAAAAAACTTTTGACAGAATCGCTTTTTTTGGACGATGGAGACCTCAGCCAGCCTATGGCAGGCTGCCACGACGTAGGAAATTTTTTTCTACCCCAAATGCATATATAATAATTGCGATTCTGATAACCGGAGCAAAAGTTATGGCCGTTTGAAGTTTTGACAAACACAAAATTTGCTAGTTTTTTGGAACTTTCAAATCTGACCAAACTAAAGGCTCTAGCTATTTTTCCCACAAAATATGGATTAAAAGAAGTTACCACAAAAAAATTCAGCCAAAAATAACAACCCTAGCTACTAAAACAAAAAATCCCAAATAATTCAGCATGGGTGGTCGCTAAAATTCGTCTCTAATTGATTTCTACTACTACTCTATTTTTCCGCAAGCTGATTTCTACTACTACTCTGTTTTCAAGCACAATCTTCACAGCAAAACACCCAAGACTGAAACAGGGGAAACGCTTAATGGGAAAACTGAAACAGAACACACATTAAACAAAATACCAGGACACTAAACAACACTAACACACATACTAACACAATGCTAACAATTAAACATAAAACACGAAAGGATTAAACACACAACACTAGCTAGCTATTATGAACCTTTGGACACTGCTCCTCCACAACGGCGCCAAATTTGATCGAGGCCGTACCCGAATCAAATAAACATGAAAATGCAGTAACTAGGAAGTGATCCTAGGTCGTTTCCCAACGAGCAGTGACAAGCCAAATGTTCATAATATACTTGCAGTAACAATAACGATGGGGGGGGGGGGTTTGGTTGTTTGGTAATTAAAGAGCAGAACAAATAAAATGGAATACGAAACTACTAATATTAAAAACGGGTTGTTTCCTCTTATTCAGAAGCCACTCTCTTATCCTGGGTTATGGAGAATTCGTCCCTAACAATCAACCACTTAATCCAACCCTATTTCAATTTACTAAACGAAAATCAACTTAGGGTTTTCAATATGTGATTAGGCACCACATACACCAGTTAGCCCTTCGTCCATTAAGCATGAACGCAAGTTAGGCTCAGAGGCAATTAATCGAACACGAAGCGTGCACTGATTAATATTCACGAAATTGGGATAACTGGTGAAGGGAAAACTGTCAGGAAACCACATTACAAACGAAACCTCAAAGAGAGTTGGGCTTCGTCCTCAAAAGGAAACAACACCAGAAAATCTAGCCTTCCATGGATTCAAACAGAAAACGCAAATGAAACATGAAGCAGAAACGTAAATGAACAAGAACGTAAATGAACAGAAACATAAATGAACGTAGAAGAAGAAGCAAGAATGAACTCGTAATTAGAAGCAGAAAATGGAAATTTGCATTAAGAACGAAAACTGTAACAAGGGAACAGAAAAACGTGAAAACCTAAAACCAAAGCTCTGAATAATGAAAATAGCCTAGCAGAATAGAATGCCCTGCACGAATCCCAAGGCAGCTATTTAAAAAGAGTCACTCAAAGTCACTGGGCCCTATTACAATACTCTGGCCCAAAACAAAATAAACACTGAACAACATAAAATAAAATTGCGAAATTTCCTAATTAGAAATTAACTAAGGTAAGCGCTGCTTTATTTGCCCTCTTCAAGTCCACAACCAAAATCCGGATTAAGCCCAATGTTTCATTAATTCCTGAAATTAGATTAAAAACATCAAATTAGCTAAATGAGCCCAAATAATAAAACTTCCTAATTAATTGACAATTAAGACCAATCAAAAATTAAAATGGTGCAAAAAGGGTTTAGAAAACTACGTAATATGTTATGTATATAAAACTTTAATTGTTGATCTGCTTGGTGATTACTATGGCCTGTGTTAAAAGGGCTGAAACTCTTTCTGATTGTGCCAAACAATGCATGCCTGTGTGTTTGAAAAGAGAAGGGTTCCACCATCGATATATGTGGCCCAGCTTGTGAAAAGTATAGCCAACAAGTTGTTGGGAATAACAAACGCAAAGCACCAAAACCATAGTACTTAATTAAGAAACGAGATAAGATTGTTGATTAAAAGCTTCTGTAAAACTCATGGCACAACATATTCTAAAACAGAGAGAAAAGAAGCTCGAAGAAGAAGATGAAAGGAATGCTTCTCATTACAAATTCAATCATGAATACAAATTATATACAAGAGTTAGTTTATAACAAACTAACTAACAACTATGACAGCTAAGACAATTAAAGTAGTTATAACTACTCTAACTGAAATGAGAGAAAAGGCTAATATTCCCCTTCAAGCTGGGGAATGAATGTCATTCATACCCAGCTTGGAACAGATAAAATGAAAAGCACCAGGAGCTAAAGCCTTTGTGTAAACATTAGCAAGTTACTGTGTTGAAGCAATAGGCAAGAGCTAGATCAAACCCGAAAGCAGCTTGTCATGAACCAAGTGACAATCAATCTCAATATGCTTGGTTCTTTCATGGAAGACAAGATTAGCTGCAATGTGGAGAGCCGATTTATTGTCATAGAACACCAAAGCAGGCTTATGGATAATACCAAAGTCATGAAGCAAATATGTGAGCCATTGAATTTCACAAGTTACAATAGAAAGGGCACAATATTTAGCTTCAGAAGAACTTCTCGAGACTGTGACTTGCTTCTTAGATTTCCATGATATAAATAATGAAACAAGATAAATAGAAAAACCAGTAATGGATTTCCTAGTATCAATACATCCAGCCTAATCAGAATCGCTAAAGGCTTTTAGTTGAAGCTCACTGGTAGAAGGAGAGAAAATAACCAAACCAGGAGCAGCTTTAATGTATCAAAGAATACGATAAAGAGTCGTGTAATAAGCAGTAGTAGGAGAAGCAATAAACTGACTTAGGTGTTGAACGACAAAGGTGATATTAGGTCTGGTATTTGTAAGGTATATTAACTTGCCAATTAAGCGTCTATATGAATAAATTTGTGAATCAGAAAGCAATGATCCAAAGGATTGATGTAGTCTGGTACAGTAATCAAAAGGAGTAGAAACAGGCTTGGAATTTAACATATCAGTATCGGTGAAAAGATCCAAAGCATACTTCCATTGACAACTGGCCTATTTCAACCCATAGAGAGATCTTTGTAACTTACAAACTTGACCAGGTTTAGTAGATTTCATACCTAGAGGTAGAACCATATACACCTTTTTATTAAGATCACCATGAAGGAACACATTATTGACATCAAGCTGTCTGATAAACCACTTATTCGAAGCAGCGAGTGCCAGCAAAAGTCGAACTATAGTAATTTTGGCTACTGGAGAAAAGGTATCTAAATAGTCAAAACCTTCAATTTGGGTATAGCCCTTAGGAACCAAGCGAGCCTTATACCATTCAATAGAGTCATCTGCATTATGTTTGATCTTGTACACCCATTTGCAACTAATCACATTTTTATGCTGAGGTAAATCAATAAGCACCCATGTATGATTCCTTTCTAAAGCAAAAATTTCATCATGCATAGCTCGAACCCATGAATCATGTTTACAGGCTTCAGTATAAGACTTAGGCTCAATATTAGCAGAGACATTAAGAATAAAGCTGTGATAATGGGAAGAGAGCTTATTATAGGAAATCACAGAGGAAATATGATGTTTGGTGCCTGGATGATTGGTGACAGTGGTTGGTGCGAAACTGGTTTGATAGTCATTGAATTTGATGGGTCTGGTTCGAACTCTGTCAGTCTTACAAAGGGAATGTTTAGAGGAGGTGGGTTCAGTATATGGCTGGTCAATAGATATAGGTTCAGGTTGAGGAGGTAAAGGTGTAGGAGAAGGGGAATCTATAGGAGAAGAAAAGGCTTATGGATTATGGGTAGTGATGGAAGGGTGAGCAAGGATGGTAGGGTCATTAATGTTGAAAGTGGAGAAGGGAAAGCAATTCTTATAAAAAATGACATTTCGAGACACTTCAATGGTTTGTGTATGGAGATTGTACACAATGTATCCTTTCTTGTGGGATTTAAATCCCAGAAACACACAAGGTAAGGCTCTAGGATCCAACTTTTTTCTGTTAGCACTGAGAGTGCTAGTGTAACATAGACAGCCAAAAACTTGAAGTAAATTTACATCATATAATGCAAAATAGAGTTTTTGATATGGGGACTGTGGAAGCAATGTCTTCCAAGGTTATTTTGATGATGCCAAAGAATCAAGAGTCAAGCAAATTCCAAAGATTCAAGAATCAAGTTTCAAGAATCAAGATTCAAGATTTAAGAATCAAGTTTCAAGAATCAAGATTCAAGAATAATCAAGATCAAGATTCAAGACTAAAGATTCAAGAAACAAGAGAAGACTCAATAAAGATAAGTTCTAAATTTTTTTTCAAAACATTGAGTAGCACAAGAAGTTTTCACAAAATCATTACCAAAGAGTTTTACTCTCTAGTAATCGATTACCAGAAGGTAGTAATCGATTACCAATGTTTTAAAACATTAAGATTTCAAATTTCAAGTCACAACTTGTGTTTAAACATTTTTAACTTGTGTAATCGATTACACAATACTTGTAATCGATTACCAGAGCTTCTAAACATTTTAATTTTCAAAATTCAAAATGAAAAGTCACATCTATTGATGTGTAATTGATTTCACCTTAATGGTAATCGATTACCAGTGACTGATTTCGAAAAATACATTTCCAAAAGTCACAATTCTTCAAGTGACTTGTTTCTGAAGATTTTTTCAAAAGTCACAACTTTTTAAGTGACTAGTTTTAAAGAAATTGCCAAGAGTCACAAGCTTTGACTTGAGTCATCAAGAGATTATAAATATGTGACCATGGCATGAGTTTTAAAAAAAAAATAATCATCTATCATCTATCATCTATCTTTCAATCTATCTTTCAATATCTTCTTTCATCTCTTTCTATAGAATTTTCTGAGTCATTTCTCGTCATCTTTCTAAAAGTTTTTGATAAGAAAAGTTCTTTGTTAAAAAACTTGTGCTATTCATATTTTCATTCTCTTCTCCCTTTGCCAAAAGAACAAAGGACTAACTGCCTGAATTCTTTTATGTCTCTCTTCTCCCTTACAAAGGATTCAAAGAACTAACCGCCTGAGAATTCTTTTGATTCTTTCCTTCCCCTTAAGCAAAAGATTTCAAAGGACTAACCGCCTGAGATATCTTTTGTTTCCCCTTTACAAAGATTCAAAGGACTAACCGCCTGAGAATTCTTTGTCCCAACACATTGGAGGGTACATCCTTTGTGGTACAAGTAGAGGGTACATCTACTTGGGGATTGTTATACTAAGAACAAGAGAGGGTACATCTCTTGTGGATCATTTCAAGTGGAGGGTACATCCACTTGGGTTTTCAAAGAGAACAAGGGAGGGTACATCCCTTGTGGATCTTTGGCTTGTAAAGGATTTTACAAGGTTGAAAGAAATCTCAAGAACCGCAGGTTGCTTAGGGAATGGATCTAGGCATGGTTTGTGGCTGAACCAGTATAAATCTTGTGTTTGTCTTCTTCTTCCCTACACTCTTTAATTTCCGCTGTGTACTTTTAATTATCGCTTTTACTCTTGGTTAAGTTTCTATTTCTGTTCTTTACTTTCTTAACTTAGTAGTAAAAGCCTATTTGAATCTAGTAACATTAAGAAGGATAGATTTTTAATTAGTCAAGACACATTAATAATTAATTCAACCCCCCCTTCTTAATTATTTTGATGCCACTTGATCCAACAAGGACTCATTTTTCAGAAAAGGTGTAAGAATGATATTTATCAAAGTAGCAGCATGAAGTAAAGCATAGGACCAAAAAATGTTTGGAAGGTTAGATTGAAACAAAAGGGCTTGAGTTACATTAAGTAAATGTTGATGTTTTCTTTCGACAATCCCATTTTGTTGGGGAGTTTCAACACAAGTTGTTTGATGAATAATACCAGTGGCTTGAAAGAAATGATTCATGATAAATACGACACCATTATCTGAGTGAATAGCTTTAACTTTTGTATCAAATTGCCTGTCAACAGATTTAATAAAACCTTGTAAAAGAGATTTGTAGAAGCAAACTTCATGATGATGAACAACAATTTTGATGATGCCAAAAGCCCAAATGATTGATTCAAGATTTCATGATCAAGCATCAAGAATCCAATCCAAGATTAAAGATTCAAGAGAAGAAATCAAGAAGCAACAAGTCAAGACTTCATATAGGATAAGTATTAAAAGAATTTTTCAAAAACCAAATAGCACACTTTTGTTTTACAAAATAATTTTCTCAAATTTTCGAAGTTACCAGAGTGATTACTCTCTGGTAATCGATTACTAGTGACCAGATTGGTTTTCAAAATATTTTCAAATGATTTGTAACGTTCCAAAATGATTTTCAAATAGTGTAATCGATTACACTATATTAGTAATCGATTACAAGTGAATCTGAACATTGGAATTCAAATCCAATTGTGAAGAGTCACAACTTTTCAGAAAATACATTGTGTAATCGATTACACCATTGTGGTAATCGATTACCAGTGAATAGTTTTGAAGAAAAAGTTAAGAGTTATAACTCTTAACATGATTTTCTCAAAAGTCATAACTCTTCCAATGATTTCTTTGACCAGACATGAAGAGTCTATAAAAGCATGACTTTGGCACACGTTTCAATATATATGATATATGATATTCTTCCAAACAATGCTTTTTCGCAAACTTTCTCTAACCATTGCCCATTGCATTTTCTTTGCCAAAAAGATTTCTAAACTTTGTTTTCAAAACATTGTTTTTCTGCAAGTGGAAATTCTGCATAAAACAAAAGTGTGCTACCTTTTCTTCCTTCTCCCTCTTGCCAAAAGATTCAAATAACTAACCACCTGAGAATTCTTTTGATTCTTCCTCTTCCCTTTAAACAGAAGATTCAAGGGACTAACCGCCTAAGAATTCTTTGTCCTAACACATTGGAGGGTACATCCTTCGTGGAACAAGTAGAGCGTACATCTACTATGGTTGTAATACTGAGAACAAGAGAGGGTACACCTCTTATGGATCAGTTCAAGTGGAGCGTACATCCACTTGGTTGTTCAAAGAGAACAAGGGAGGGTACATCCCTTGTAGATCTTTTCTTGTAAAGGATTTTACAAGGTTATTTGAAATCTCAAGAACCGGTGGTTGCTTGGGGACTGGATGTAGGCACGAGTTGTGGTCGAACCAGTATAAGTCTTGTGTTTGTCTTCTTCTTCCCTACACTCTTTATTTTTCCGCTGTGCACTTTTTATTTCTGCTTTACTTTTGTCTAAGTTATTGTTTCTGTTCTTTACTTTCTCATAACTTAGTAGTAAAGCCTAATTGAATCTAGTCAAATTAAGAAGGATAAATTTTTAATTAGTCAAGACACGTTCATAATTAATTCAACCCCCCCCTTCTTAATTATTCCGAGGCCACTTGATCCAACAAGTGGTATCAGAGGAGGTATCTTGAGAAAATTTTTACAACTTAAAGATTCATGGCCTCCTTAAATTCTCTGTTCCCCGAAGGAAACTCCATCCGTAGGCCACCTATCTTTAATGGTGAGGGTTACCACTATTGGAAAACCCGAATGCAAATCTTTATTGAAGCCATAGATTTAAACATTTGGGAAGCAATAGTAATAGGACCTTATCTACCCACCGTAGTAGATGCAAGCACAACAACATAAAAACCTAGAGATAAATGGTCTGAAGAAGATAGAAGAAGAGTCCAATATAATCTTAAAGCCAAAAATATTATTACTTCTACTCTAGAAATAGATGAATATTTTAGAGTTTCAAACTGTCTAAATGCAAAGGAGATGTGGGATACACTACAACTCACACATGAAGGAACCACTGATGTTAAGAGATCTAGGATTAATACATTGACCCATGAATATGAACTCTTTAGGATGAACACAAATGAGAACATCCAAAGCATGCAGAAAAGATTTACACACATAGTTAATCACCTTGCCTCCTTAGGAAAAACCTTTCCAAATGAAGATTTAATTAATAAAGTTTTGAGATGCTTAAGTAGGGAATGGCAGCCCAAGGTAACTGCCATTTCTAAAAGTTAAGATCTTTCTTCTATGTCTCTTGCCACTCTTTTTGGCAAACTGTAGGAACATGAAATGGAACTTCAATGCCCTGACCAAAATGAAGAGACCGACAAAAGGAAAAGAAGCATAGCACTCAAAGCCTCCTCCGTAATACAAGAAGAAGAAGAAGAAGAAGAATCTGATGATGAAGAGGACTTCTCACTCTTTGTGAAGAAGTTTCATAAATTCGTTAAAAATAGAAGAATGGAGAGACGCCATAACTTCAACAATGGGAAGAGATCTCAAGAAGGATCACCAACACTTAAATGCTATAAGTGTAATCAACCTGGTCACACAAAGGCACACTGCCCCACAAATGAGTCATGTCCTGAGAAGAATGAGAAGAAAAGTCATGAAGAAAGAAGATCCAAGAAGGCGTATATTGCATGGGATGACAATGACATATCCGATGGTTTGGAGAAGGAGATCAAACTTGTATCCAAGGACTATGAGAGCGATGAGAACATGTCTCCAGATGATTAAGCAAAAAAAGCAAAAGTCTGACTTCCATCTTTGAAGAGCTAGGCACTTAAATCATGAAAAAGGTAACATCAAACCCATTCTCTTTTAAATTAAGTTGGTTGAAACTTTCTTCTCAATTAACTTGTTATATGATAACTAACAAAATTTTATTTGTTTGTCTTGATTGATTGCTATTATGAGTATGTGCTTATATGTTTGATTGAGTTATTTTCCTTCTCGAAGCATGAAGTTTATTATTAAAACAAATACTTGATAATGCCTATGATTCTTGCATGATTTTTAGTATGATATGTGAATTACTTGCTTAAAAGTCTTTCATAAATTTTTTCAAAAATCTATTATGTTATATATATTTATTTTCATATAAGTGTTTTTAGATATAAAGTATTTTGACCCCCTTTCAAATCCTTTCACCCTAAGAGTTCATTCAACACTTAGTTATGCTAAAATGTTCTCTGGTAATCGATTACCACAATGTGTAATCGATTACAGCGAGTCAGGCTAAGTGTAATTGATTACCAAAAGATGTAATCGATTACAACACGTCCCTGCTGATTATAAATTCAAATTTCAGAATTCACGAAACTGCAACTTCGTCTCTCTCGCGAAACCCTCGTTCCCAATTTTTCTTTCTGCCATAACTTACTCATTTCTTATCCAAATCACGTCCCACAAAGCCCAAAATTCATCTTTTTTCATCCTCTTGCATATCAATCAATTGAAATTTCGAATAAGTCTCTCAAATGGCGGAACCAATGAAGAAGCGCAAGGGTTCTTCGAGTAGAAGCCAACGACACTCCGAGGCTCAGGATACTCCAATTCCTTCCTCCATTTCCTCCTCCTCACTGTTCTCATTGGAAGAACAATGTACATGGTACACAAACCTCTTCTCCTCTCGTTCTATCATTGACCCTAAGTTCATAGATATGGATTTCTTTTATGATGAGAGATTCGAATGCATTCAAGCAATTCATAACTCATATCTCATTCCCTTTATATCTTTAAAACTGCCTATGTATTACGAATTGGTAAAAGCTTTTTATTCTAACCTTGAAATTCAAGAAAATACCTTGGTTTCTGAGGTCTTTGGGATAAAGATGGTCATTGACCCATCCCTCTTCTATGATTTGACCCAATTGTCTAGCGAAGGTGTACCATTTGAAGGTGCACTGGATGGATGATTGGAAATTTGATTTTTCTGTGCATGATCCCCGCCGGTTGGTTTGCACCAACCAAGCGGATATGACCGGAAGGTTGCTTGCCGGTTCATTGGCTCTTGAAGGCTGCATCCTTCATTATCTAATTGTTCATATTCTACTCCCTAGATCTTCAAACCTTGCACAAGTTTCTGAAGAAGATCTAATAGTCATGTAGGCCTTTCATATCGGCCGACAAGTTGATTGGGCACATCTAGTCCGGTATCTTATGCATAAGGCATTGTGATTAAATGCTCCTTTGCCCTATCCTCACTTAGTTACTTTGTTCCTTCAACATTTTAACATCCCTCTTGATTCTGAACCTTATGTTCCAATCAAGAGATCTTTCTTGGTCGGTGCTACTGTGGTTGCGTCCTTTGGTTACCGCAAAGAGCGTGATGGCTCTTGGGTAAAAAAGGGTGCTTAACCAAATGATGATGAAGGACACTTACCGGCTGGAGAGGATTCTTCTCTCCTTCAGAGTATTTTGGACAGATTTGACGGACTTCAAACCAATGTTGGTGAGAGGTTTGACTCTTTGGAACATCAAGTGGACACACGATTCAAGGAGATGGACTCAAGGATTAAAAAGGTTGAAGGAGATGTCACCTTTATTCGCGATTGCTTTGACTTACCACCACCGCCACCATCAGTTTAGATATTACTATTATTATTAGTATTTTGATTTCTAGCCGTGTATTTGGCTATGTTTTGATACACTTATTAGTATATTACTTTCTAAATTAGTTGTTTTAATCTGGTTATCTTGGATGACTTTCTAATTATCTGAAATTTTATTATGATTAATGGATGAATTATTATCTTCCTTGCTTAGTTTATGTATGAATTATTGTCCTCCTTATTTGTTGTATGGATTAAAATGCTTGGATGATTATGAGTTTTTGTATGATTTTTTGTCTCTATACGCACTTTGGCTTTTTGTTGATGCCAAAGGGGGAGAGAAACTTAGGATTGAATCAAGAACTCATATAATTAAATAACTTAATTTCAAGTGAAGCTTAAACTCAAAAACAAAGGGGGAGAATTAAGTGAGTGATCGATTAGAAGATAGAACTTGTATGCGTTTCTTGATTTCATGTTTGTCATCATCAAAAAGGGGGAGATTGTAGAAGCAAGCTTCATGATGATGAACAATAATTTTGATGATGCCAAAAGCCCAAATGATTGATTCAAGATTGATTCAAGATTTCAAGATCAAGCATCAAGAATCCAATCCAAGATTCAAGATTCCAAAGAAGAAATCAAGAAGCAACAAGTCAAGACTTCATATAGGATAAGTATTAAAAGAATTTTTCCAAAACCAAATAGCACAGTTTTGTTTTACAAAAGAATTTTCCAAATTTTTGAAGTTACCAAAGTGATTACTCTCTGGTAATCAATTACCAGTTAGCGGTAATCGATTACCAGTGACCAGATTGGTTTTTAAAATATTTTCAAATGATTTGTAACGTTCCAAAATGATTTTCAAATAGTGTAATCAATTACACTATATTAGTAATCGATTACAAGTGAATCTGAATGTTGGAATTCAAATCCAATTGTGAAGAGTCACAACTTTTCAGAAAATACATTGTGTAATTGATTACACCATTGTGGTAATCGATTACCAGTGAATAGTTTTGAAAAAAGTTAAGAGTTATAACTCTTAATATGGTTTTCTCAAAAGTCATAACTCTTCCAATGATTTCTTTGACCAGACATGAAGAGTCTATAAAAGCATGACTTTGGCACACATTTCAATATATATGATATATGATATTCTTCCAAACAATCCTTTTTGACAATCTTTCTCTAACCATTGACCATTGCGTTTTCTTTGCCAAAAAGCTTTATAAACTTTGTTTTCAAAACTTTGTTTTTCTGCAAGTGGAAATTTTGTAGAAAACAAAAGTGTGCTATCTTTTCTTCCTTCTCCCTCTTGCAAAAAGATTCAAAGAACTAACCGACTGAGATATCTTTTGTTTCCCCTTACAAAGATTCAAGGGACTAACCGCCTAAGAATTATTTGTCTTAACACATTGGAGGGTGTAACACCCTGATATATATATCTATATATTATTAGTAATTATGTTTGATGTTTGATTATTTGTTGCGTTATTTTCATCCGTAATTATTTTTAAGGAACTTAATTTAGTTAATAGAGGGGTGTGGATAGATAAGGATCTAGCTTCTCAAAGAAGCCTCTTGAGAAAGCATCTCAAAGAAGCCACGAGGAAGCTTCTGGAAGAAGCCTCTTAATGAAGCTTCTAGAGAAAGCTACATGAAGCTTCCTCGGTAAAAACGCTGCCCAGCCTTTGTTAACCGTTGGATCTTCTCTACATTTGGTCTGCAACTTCACATGACACTTGTACATGATCTGACCGTTGGGATCTTTGAGAAGATGTCTGGAGTGTGCTAGAAGCTTCCATTCCCGAGAGCATCTCTTATTTAAGCATTTCAGCCTTTGCTTTCGTGTAGCTTAGGAAAAACGTCATTTCTTCTTCTTTCTTTCTTCAAAAGCCATTTCTAAAGTTCCAAGAACTTTCTCCATCACCCACAGCCACCATTAGCCACCACAAACCATCATTGTTCTCCATTGAAAACCCACACCGAGAGGAACGCTTCAATCGAAGCGGAATCTTCCAACTTGGCTTGTGGTTTCGCTAGAGAACGAAAACCCTAATCTGACCTTTTGTTTTCTTTCGAGGTAACCATGGTTCTATGCTTTTTTCTTGTTAGTTTCATCTTGTCTTTGCATCTTTTCTGCCTTTGGAACCGTCATTGCATGTCTTATGCTTCCTTTGAAAAACCTTAGAGAAAGAAACTTTGTAAACGTTATCCTTTCATGAAATGCATGTTATTTTCGTAACCTACACTGAACCCCGGTCACATTGGCATGGTCGGAATTTTCAAATGACGTTCCTTTGTAAAACCCGAAATGCTCTCAGCTCTTTCTTGTAGTGATGTGGGTGTTTGACCCAGAGCACTGTTACTAGCTTTGTTTTCTGAAATCCATACTAAGTCTCCTTCATTTTGGCACGGTAGAGGCTTGTGTGGAATCGATGAGCAAGGACAAAAAGGAATCTTCAAGTGACGCGACGAGGAATCCGCGGGGTAGCACACGATAGGTAAGGGGAGTTTATTATAAAATTTACCGTTTTCACACCATAGTTAGGGTCAGGGAACCTAGCTATGAGGATATCTGCCTGTCCCTGTTGCATGCTGATTTTTCTTCAAAGAAAATTACGTTTTAACTAATGGGATGCGATATATATATATATATATATATATGTATATGTATATGTATTGTGATGAATGATATTGTTTTGGTTGTTTGAAATGTGTTGTTTGAAGATCGTGCGTGTGGAAATGATATTGCTGTGTTTGTTTGAATTGTTGTTGATGTTGCTATTGAGGATTTTAATTGATATGTGATGATAAAGATAATTATGATGATATTGATTTGAGATGACGTTGTTAATAAAGACCATGTCAACATGAATTGTTATTATTGATGAATATGTGAATATGAAATGAGGTTGTTGTTGTTGATAACGTCATTGAGATGAGATGATATTTATGTTGTGAATGACATGGAAATACGATTTGTTGATTGATGTTGGAAATGCATTGGCATGTGCATGTTGTGTATGTTCGTGGGGGGCACTGTGCACTGACCTTTCAGGGTCTTTGGCACTAGCTTTTGGCCATGTTCATACGTTGGATGTTGTGTATGATCGTGGGGGGCACTGTGCACTGACCTTCCAGGGTCTTTGGCACTAGCTTTTGGCGATGATCATACGTCGTATGAAGTGTATGTCATGGGGGGTAGAGTGCACTGACCTTGTTGGATGGCCCAGACGTGGGTAACTAGCGTGGTTAGAGAATCTAAGCATTTATGAGGGGATGCTTAGGCGCTTTAATTGGTCCATGGTCTTTGAGACTTACTTTTGGCCGTGATCATAGCTCATATGACACAGGAAATAGAGTAACTGTGGCCAAGTGTACTTTGTACTAGGGGGCTTGTCACCTGGTAGGGAACATCTTTGGGCTCCCAGGCTGATCACCTATGGGAGGGGGGCTGTTACATGCACAACTGGCTGTTACATGCACAGTTCCCTAAGTGAGAGTGTCGTGTGGACACGCTTAGGCTATTTCCTGAGATTTGGTTGTTGTTGGTACGTACCATATTGCATCTGAGTGTTGAGTTAGGTGCATGCATCATTTTGTGCAGTCTTGATTGGGTCCATGGATGGATGATGAGTAATTGTTGGATGTGAATGATGAATATTTGTTGGATATGAGTGTTGAATAATGATTGTTGTGTATGCTTATCATGTTTGCCTATGTTCCTTGCTAATTGTGGTTATTTGGAATTGGTATTGGTTCTTTTATAATAAACTCACCCTTGCAATTTTGTATCGTGTGGTTGATACCTGTTATGATCACGAACCTTGTTCGTGGGAGCAAAATGACAGTGGCAGGGTGTAGGGAGTAAGATTCTGGTGAGGGGCCGTCGAGCCGACGTGATGATGTTGGCGTTATTTTGGGAGAGAGTTGTGTTTTGTAATCAACTCCTCCGTAGTTGGTTTTTAAGTTTTATTTTGTTGAGTTAAAGATGTAAAACTGGGATTTTAATTATATATATGAACATATTTAATTTTCATTATGTGTATGACGTGTACCGAATTATTGTTTCTATGTAATTATGCATATTCACTTAAGTAATGGGGTGTTGTTGGATGAATTTATGTTGTGACAAAATCACTTATATTTTCATAATCAAAAATTAAGGAAGTTCTTTTTATAAAAAAAAATTGAAATCATTGAATATTAGAGTGTGGATACCGTAACGACGAGGCGGGTCGTTACAGAGGGTATGTCCTTTGTGGTACAAGTAGAGCGTACATCTACTTGGGTTGTAATACTGAGAACAAGAGAGGGTACATCTCCTGTGGATCAGTTCAAGCGGAGTGTACATTCACTTGGTTGTTCAAAGAGAACAAGGGAGGGTACATCCCTTGTGGATCTTTTCTTGTAAAGGATTTTACAAGGTTATTGGAAATCTCAAGAACCGGTGGTTGCTTGGGGACTGAATGTAGGCACGGGTTGTGGCCGAACCAGTAAAAATCTTGTGTTTGTCTTCTTCTTCCCTACACTCTTTATCTTTCTGCTTTACACTTTTTATTTCCGCTTTACTTTTGTCTAAGTTATTGTTTCTGTTCTTTACTTTCTCATAACTTAGTAGTAAAGCCTAATTGAATATAGTAATATTAAGAAGGATAAATTTTTAATTAGTCAAGACACGTTCATAATTAATTCAACCCCCCCTTCTTAATTATTCCCAGGCCACTTGATCCAACAAGTGGTATCAGAGGAGGTATCTTGAGAAAATTTTTACAACTTAAAGATTCATGGCCTCCTTAAATTCTCTGTTCCCCGAAGGAAACTCCATCCGTAGGCCACCTATCTTTAATGGTGAGGGTTACCACTATTGGAAAACCCGAATGCAAATCTTTATTGAAGCCATAGATTTAAACATTTGGGAAGCAATAGTAATAGGACCTTATCTACCCACCGTAGTAGATGCAAGCACAACAACATAAAAACCTAGAGATAAATGGTCTGAAGAAGATAGAAGAAGAGTCCAATATAATCTTAAAGCCAAAAATATTATTACTTCTACTCTAGAAATAGATGAATATTTTAGAGTTTCAAACTGTCTAAATGCAAAGGAGATGTGGGATACACTACAACTCACACATGAAGGAACCACTGATGTTAAGAGATCTAGGATTAATACATTGACCCATGAATATGAACTCTTTAGGATGAACACAAATGAGAACATCCAAAGCATGCAGAAAAGATTTACACACATAGTTAATCACCTTGCCTCCTTAGGAAAAACCTTTCCAAATGAAGATTTAATTAATAAAGTTTTGAGATGCTTAAGTAGGGAATGGAAGCCCAAGGTAACTGCCATTTCTAAAAGTTAAGATCTTTCTTCTATGTCTTGCCATTAAGTAGGGAATGGAAGCCCAAGCATAGCACTCAAAGCCTCTGCCTCAATACAAGAAGAAGAAGAAGAAAAATCTGATGATGAAGAGGACTTCTCACTTTTTGTGAAGAAGTTTCATAAAGTTGTCAAAAATAGACGAATGGAGAGACGCCATAACTTCAACAATGGGAAGAGATCTTAAGAAGTTTCCCCAACACTTAAATGCTATAAGTGTAATCAACCCGGTCACATAAAGGCACGCTGCCCCACAAATGAGTCATGTTCTGAGAAGAATGAGAAGAAAAGTCATGAAGAAAGAAGATCCAAGAAGGCGTATATTGCATGGGTTGACAATGACTCATCCGATGGTTCGGAGAAGGAGATCAATCTTCTATCCAAGGACTATGAGAGCGATGAGAACATCTCTCAAGAAGATTAAGCAAAAAGCAAAAGTGTGACTTCCATCTTTGAAAAGCTAGGCACTTAAATCATGAAAAAGGTAACATCAAACCATTCTCTATTAAATTAAGTTGGTTGAAACTTTCTTTTCAATTAACTTCTTATATGATGACTAACAAAATTTTATTTGTTTGTCTTGATTGATTGCTATTATGAGTATGTGCTTATATGTTTGATTGAGTTATTTTCCTTCTCGAAGCATGAAGTTTATTATTAAAACAAATACTTGATAATTCCTACGGCTAGGAGACTCCAAGAAGATTGGGTCAGAGATATAGGAGAAGGCCCTACGGTTCTCATGAGCCTTAGGGTAGATTTTGGGCTCGTAGGCTAAGTAGGAGCCCACTTATCTTTGTACATATTAGATTGGGATTTTCTTATTTTTGGGCCTTGTATTTAGGGCTTCATAGTGTAGGGAGGGTACCCTAATAATATAGGATTTTTCAGCCCTTGTATTTTAGGGGACCTAGACTAGTTTTTGCATTAGGGGTAGTTTTGTAATTTCACATGCATTAAGTGCCATTTGATGTGTGTGTGTGTGTTGGGAGAGAAATTTAATTAAATTGGGAGAAGCCTAATTCAAATAAATTTTGGACCATCCTAAGGGGGAGGGGAGCATTTGCTTGCTACACCCTATTGCCACATCATATAGTCACACTTTGTGCATGTCCTTCATGCTTTACATGCCTCATGACACCTAAGCACACTTAGTGGATAATCTTGGACTTGATCTTGGATTAGTGGGTTGAACCATAGCTGAAGTTCACCAATCATAATTAGTGAAATTTTGGCTCCAAATTTGGCTCCACAAATTCAAGTGAAATTTGAATAGAAATTCAAGTGAAATTTGAATAGAAATTCAAATTTCCCTCCAATTTTGTGTGACACTTAGGCTATAAATAGAGGCCTTGTGTGTGCATTTTTCAAATTTGATCATTTGAGAAATTAGACTTTAAAGTTCAGACCTCATTTGAGGCATAAATTCCCCCCCCCCCCTCTCTCCCTCCACTCATCTTCTCCTACGTTCAAGCTCTTATCCATGGCTTCCTATGGTGATGAGCTTGTTCTCGACTCATATTCTCCTTAAAGTGGCATCTCCAATCACCTTTCCTCCTTCTCCATGTTGCTGCCATTGATCATCAAGAATCAAAGGACTCCATTGATGAAGAAGATCCTAGGCCTACAAGCTTTACATGGAGCTACATCACAACCTCCGCAAAAACAAGAAAATAAGCTTGCCCAACAAATCAAAGGTGTAACCAACACCATTGCTAGCAGATTTTCCTATAAAGGGAAGTCCAATCAGTCCCGTAAGCATCACCTCCATACCATTTGGGACATTGACATCAATTGTGTTGATGCACCATCACCACGAAGTCTCCTTCCCATCATATTTACAAAAAGAGACTTCAAGGGCATCAACCCTATCAACCAGGACAACCCTATGGTTATCGCCATCATAATTGCCAACTTCATAGTGTCCAAGGTCCTCATTGACCAAGGTAGCTCCATGGACATACTATACTAGAAGACATTCTAGAGGCTCGAAGTCTCATTTGATATAGTCCAGCCACACTCTGGACCACTCCTCGGCTTTGCTGGAGAAAAAGTTGAGACCAAAGGCTACATCGACCTAATGACTACCTTCGATCAAGGCTAACTCTCAAAGAGCTTCATAATCAGGTATTTAATTGTTGATGCAAATACCTCCTACTTTGCTTTGATTGGCAATAAAATGCTGAACAAAATTGGAGCCATAGTCTCCACATTGCATCTTAAGATGAAATTCTCAACCTTGAAGAGAGGGATCTTGACTATCAAGGTAGATCAACAATAGGCCCAAAAGTGCTATGCTGAAAGCCTAAATGTGGCACCTTATCCTCCCACAAGGGATCCCAGTTGGCCTCACTCCACAGTGGTTGGTGGCACTCAAGTCATGAGCGTTGACGAAGGGTCTCTAGTCTGAGCCCTGACTGTCTACCAAGCAAGTCTGGACAACGTATTCAATGTAGATCTGCAGGATGACATTGTTGATAAAGGCCCAAAGCCCATTGAAGAACTTTTCAAACTGTAACTTGAACACAAACCCGGGCAGTGTACACAACTTAGTAAGTACCTCACCAACCATAAGCACAAATGCATAGATGAATTTCTACACAGGAACACAGACCTATTTATGTGGTAGCCATCTGACATGTCAAGCGTCCACCCCAACATTATATGCCTCAAGCTGGCCATCTATTGCAAGCAAAACCCATGTCACAGAAGAAGAGGAAGATGCAAGAAGAGCGACACAAAGTAGTCAGGGAGGAGGTGGACAAGCTCCTTAAGGCCCAATTAATCAAAGAAGTTAGGTACTTTACTTGGCTTGCCAACATCGTCATGGTAAAAAATCAACAGGGCATGCCCCAAGGATACATATCCTTTGCCCAGCATCGACAAGCTAGTTGATGGAGCGTCCGAGTTCCAAGTACTACGCTTCCTGGATGCCTACTCAGGATACAATCAAATCCAAATGCACACCCTGGATGAAGAGAAAACGACATTCATCATTGAGGATGCTATCTTCTGCTGTAGGGTCATGCCCTTTAGCCTAAAAAATGCAAGTGCCACATACCAAAGACTAATGGACCGAATTTTTAAATAGTAGATCAGAAAAAATGTCGAGGTATACTTGGATGACATGGTCATTAAGTCTCAAAGCATAGATCAACATGTAGCAAACTTGGAAGAGGTATTTAGAGAAATCCATAAGTATGGCTTGCGCCTTAGCTAGAAAAAAATGAACTTTCAAGGTCGACGGAGACAAGTTCCTGGGTTTCATGATCACACATAGGGGAATTGAAGTCAAACCCGACGAATGCACAATCATACTGGAGATGTATAGTCCTACCAACATCCAGGAAGTCTAGAAGTTGAATGGTAGACTAGCATCGTTGTCCAGGTTCGTCCCCAAGCTTGCCTGTCGCAATCTACCCTTCGGCGGGAGGGCGACGCGAGACTCGCGGGAGGCGTGTTCCACGAAAGGAATACGCGCGGAGTCGCCACCAACGTTTATTTGAGGAAAACGTTAGAAAAACCGGAAAAGACGCGATCTACGAACTTTTAAGTGAAAGGCTCGGGAGTTGTATTTACGCACGGGGAAGGTATTAGCACCCCACACGTCCGTCCCAAGGGACGGCAGCTTTTAATCGAATGTGCAAACATGACTTTGATTTTTTATGTTCCCTTTTTATGTCTTTATATCCTTTATACCCTTTTTATATTTTTACTTTTTTTGTGGTCGACAAGGGTGTTTCCCTTTGCTCCTACGTATTCCTCAATTGCGATGAGGGAATTAGACCTACGTAGTTCTTTCTTATCAAGTGATTTCTTTTTTACTTAAGAGGTGATCATTTTAGGCGTTGGACCTTGAAAATGATCCATTTTACTTAGTAAGAAATTGAAATGACAAACTTCAGAAACCTATTTTTATGGACGAGCTTGACTAGGCGAGTTGATTTTAGCCTTAGTTTCACCTTAGTTATTAGTCAATTCGATTAAGAATGAGACATCCCAAAGAGAAAACGTCCAATTGATTTTTCGCTTTATTTTACTAAAAGGTATTTTTTATTATTATATTATTATTTTACCTCTTTTTGATTTCCAACGTGGTTACGGCACGACCGAACGGTCGGAATTCATTTTAACCGAAGTTAACGGATAATACAATTCAAACGATCGGTGGAAATTTATTTTATTTTTAGGTTAAGCGAGAAATGACTTAACTAAAATGGCTGAAGCACATCAAAAGGGGGTATAAAAAGTAAATAAAACGAGAATAAAAATACACAAAACACAATGTGGACCACCACGGGTACATAGAATGAATCGAAAAGCTTGCTTTGAGGTATTTACCCGTTGAAGACTGAAGAACGATGAGGAACGGATGAAGAACGTCGAAGAACGGTCGAAACCTTCGCGAAATTCCTTACGGAAACGTTTCGGAAGCGCCTCGGCTTAAATTTTCTTCACGGAAACAATTTTTCCAAGCAAATTCGAAAGAGAGAGAAGTGCCTAAGGGGCTGAACCCTTTTTCACTTCACTTCTCCCCCTATTTATAGAAAATTGGGGGAGAAGCTTGCCACCCAGCTCGCCCAGGGGAGCAGGGTTGCTTCCTCCAGAAGCAGCAGCCTTCTGGAGGAATCTTCTGGAGGGCCCAAGTGGGCCTGGTTGCTATTTGCACCCCCATTTTTACTAAGTACACCCCCTTGCCTTTTCTTGGTGATTCTTTTTTCATAAAGTTACGGAAACTTACGAATTTCGTAACGATACTTTTTTTCTTTCTGTAATGTTACGGAACCTTGTGGATTACATAATCATCCCCTTTTTGACTTACGGAATGTTACGAAACCTCACTAATTGCGCAACGATGCTTCCATTTGATTTCCGGTGTGTCACAGAACCTTACGGGTTGTGCATCAATATTTTCTTTTGTTTTCCGGCATGTCCCGGAATTTCACAAATTGCCTAATGATGGGTGCCAAGCACCTCACAAGGGCCAAACAAAAGTCGCATGTCATCAAGCAAAGGTCCCCGGACGAAATTAGGGTATGACAGTTGCCCCTCTTTACTTGTCTTTTATTGGAGATAAAAGGAAAGTAAAGATAAGACACTAATTTTGTTCCTCTCGGTTGACGAGAGTCGCGGGTGACCATAAAATTTCCGCATGCAAATGACTCGTTGTTCCCGGGGGAACAAAAGGTGCATAAGATGATGTCAGTCTCTGCCTGCTATCAAGCGTTCTGTCTTAGAGATAGCAAAAGAATGTTTATACGGATAACCACTCGGGTATTTCCGCCCGTCAGCGTGACTCAAAAGTCAGTATGACAGATCTTGTAAGTGCGGAAGATGATGTAAATCTCCGCGTGTCAACGGGCTTGTCGGCCGCGATTGACGAAGGGTGCAGAATGACCATAATTTGTCTCTGCGTGCCATCAGACACAACTGTGTCTGAATGGCAAAGGGGTGCAGAATGACCATAATTTGTCTCCGCATGTCATCGGGCCCGCCGCCTCTGGATGACAAAAGGGTGCAGAATGATCATAATTTGTCTCTACGTGCCATCGGACACGACTGTGTCTGAATGGCAAAGGGGTGCGGAATGACCATAATTTGTCTCCGCATGTCATCGGGCCCGCCGCCTCTGGATGAAAAAAGGGTGCAGAATGACCATAATTTGTCTCTGCGTGCCATCGGACACGACTGTGTCTGAATGGCAAAGGGGTGCGGAATGACCATAATTTGTCTCCGCATGTCATCGGGCCCGCCGCCTCTGGATGACAAAAGGGTGCAGAATGATCATAATTTGTCTCTGCGTGCCATCGGACACGTCTGTGTCTGAATGGCAAAGGGGTGCGGAATGACCATAATTTGTCTCCGCATGTCATCGGGCCCGCCGCCTCTGGATGACAAAAGGGTGCAGAATTACCATAATTTGTCTCTGCATGCCATCGGACACGACTGTGTCTGAATGGCAAAGGGGTGCAGAATGACCATAATTTGTCTCCGCATGTCATCGGACCCGCCGCCTCTGGATGACAAAAGGGTGCAGAATGACCATAATTTGTCTCTGCGTGCCATCGGACACGACTGTGTCTGAATGGCAAAGGGGTGCGGAATGACCATAATTTGTCTCCGCATGTCATCGGGCCCGCCGCCTCTGGATGACAAAAGGGTGCAGAATGACCATAATTTGTCTCTGCGTGCCATCAGACACGACTGTGTCTGAATGGCAAAGGGGTGCGGAATGACCATAATTTGTCTCCGCATGTCATCGGGCCCGCCGCCTCTAGATGACAAAAGGGTGCAGAATGACCATAATTTGTCTCTGCGTGCCATCGGACACAACTGTGTCTGAATGGCAAAGGGGTGCGGAATGACCATAATTTGTCTCCGCATGTCACATGACCTCAGGGTCAGTATGACAGAGATTGTGGGGCGGCCGACAAAAGTAAGGCTCTTGCTCCTACATATCCTCCAATGAGGAACTCAGACCTAGGTAGTTCTAGATAACTTGTGAGACTTGAAAAGGTCTCCACCGGAAGATGCTGACATCTCCGGAAAGGGCGCAGATGACCACATTGGCCTCTGCTCATCAATCACACTTGGGGTCACTGAATGACGAGGTGCAGATAACCGTAAGGCGTCTCTGCGGGCTACTAGCTCTTGGGTCATGGTGACAAAAAGCGGTGTGGTCGACAAAAGCGAGGCTTTTGCTCCTACGTATCCTCCAATGAGGAACTCAGACCTACGTAGTTCTTGATAACTTGTGAGACTTGAAAAAGTCTCGGTGTTTTCTCCACTAAAATGCAAACATGCTTTAGCAAAGAGACAAATATTCCAACCGATTAGAGCAGCATATGCTTTTTTGAGTGAAAAACAATGCGTCTACCAGGGAAGGAGAGTCTGCTGATGAAACCCCCATAACCATAAATGAGATTTTGGATGTTAGCATTTCGTTTCTAAATGACCATTTAGAGGAAACACTGGGTTCGAAAAAAATAGAAGAAATCCACTCAAAGTGTATCAATCTCGCACAGGTAAGTGTTTTATCCTAATTCCGAACCATAGATATGTCATGACTTGACTTTGCAAATTATTTCCTATCAAATCAAAAATTACATGCGTGATCATGGATCAATAGGACTTCCCTAGGGAATGGGTTCTTTTGGTGGGTTTTTCGGCTTTTGCGTGTTTTTGGCCTTTTCCTTTTCTGTTTTGGTTTTGCGCGAGGCGAACAAGTCACCGACGCACAGGATTTTGGTTGGTAATCAAAGGGAGAAGACCACTTTAGGTCATGGTTTCCTTTTCTTTCTTTTGTTCATTTGGTGACAATTCTGTATTGTTCAGATATTGTCTGGTCCAAAGACCTCTCTGCACATTTCTTCTGGTTTCTTTGACCAGGAGCTTTCTTCTTTTGTACTTTCTCCCATTCTTTTTTTCTTTGACTTGGAATTTTCTTTCCTTTCTTTTCGCTTTCTCCCACTCTTTGATTGGGAATTTCCTTGCTTCCTTTTTTCATTTGATTGGAAATTTTCCTTCTCTCCTTTTTTGCTTTCTCTTTGATTGGAAATTTTCCTTCTCTTTTTTCTTTGATTGGAAATTTTCCTTCTCTTTTTTCTTTGATTGGAAATTTTCCTTCTTTTCTTTTTTGCTTCCGAGGGTAAGGATTGACATTCTCACCCTGGGTCAAGGTTTATGGTGAGTCAGGATTTTGGCTCAAGACTTGCAGAATGGCTAGACATGATACATGTCAGGGTCTGGTTTGATTCAAGGACAAAAAGGGATGCCCCACATTATTTCCATGACACAAATGCAAAAATGATGATTTGGAAACTTTATGCAAAGTTGGTCATGCATGCACCTATGTGGACACTCAAGTGTCAAATTTTTATGGTCATGTGATGCTAGGGCTCAGGATTCATTTCCTCTATTTTAAATCAACCCAATGTTTCCAAAATATGTTCTTTTATCAATTTGTGCATTCATCCGAGTCCATTTCGGGCGTCCGGGGAAATTTCACAGCGTTTACCCTTCGGGTGTACACACACATTTCTTCCAAAAATAGCTATGATCAGCGAATTTTTTCAAAGAAAAGTTGGAAGTCATCTCTTTTCAAAAGCATGTTGGTTTTTTAGCTAGATAACTTATTTTTCTTTTTTTTCTCTTTTTTTTTTCATTTGTTCATTTCTTTTTCTCGTTTGTTTTTTTTTTCCTTTTTTTTCATGAGGTATTTTGCTACCTAAACATGTGTATATTTTTGTGAGGTATTTTTGCTATATACATGCATATCCAAGGTATCTTGCTACCTAAACATACATATATATATTTTGTGAGGTATCTTTTTGCTACATACATGCATATCTAAGGTATCTTGCTACCTAAACATACATATATATTTTGTGAGGTAGTTGTTTACTACCTAAATTACATACATGCATATCTAAGGTATTTTTCACTACCTAAACACGCATACATATATTTTGTGAGGTATGATTACCTTTCGAGCTTGTGCTCGTTTTATTTAAATTCTTAGGATCATGAGCAACTAGGTGTGTCCCAATAAGACTTGAGAAACAAAAGGTGATCAAATAGCAAGTAGAAATTTAAAAGTTACTAGGTTGCCTCCTAGTAGCGCTTCTTTAACGTCTTGAGCTGGACGCCTAATGATTTGTCGGTCATGGACCTAGTACTTTGCTTACCTTTGGCTTTGGACTTGGTCGCCTATTGGTCGGCCATGTGTCGTAGGCAACGCTCTAACCTTTTTATGGATGAGCTGAGGTGAACTCTAGAGGTGGTGGCGGTGTGTCTATTGCCCACTACCGGCCATCCCAATGCTGCTATGGTGTTTTGCCCTGGGCCTGCCTGGGGGCGCAGTACTTCTTGATGAAAGCTCGATTAGTAAGGGGGGCCTGATGAACTTGCTAGGGGCGACAGGCACTCCCTATAACTGACAGAGACCCGTATTTAGAGCTGGCAACTCCAAGACCCTGTTGGCCTTCTTCGGGTCCACTAGGTGTCTTACGGGCACAATCCCTGCAAACAATAGATGACATCAGAAATCAGTTGGGGGAGGTGCATACTTACCTATGTCACGACGACATGAACTTGCTGGGGGGAACGGGCGCCCTGTAGGGCCGACAGAGACCCGTAACCAGAGCTGGAAACCCCAGGGCCTGTTGGACTTATTTAGGTCCACTGGATGTCTTTGTGGGTGCGATCCCTGCAAGCAATAGATGGTATCAGAAATCAGTTGAGCCATATGCATACTTACCCATGTCGGGATGACACAGACCAACTGATACTTTTGCAGGGGGAGATTGGCATTGCGGTCGCTGGGCAGAATGTTGCTAAGTAGCAATGTCATCTATATCTGTGTAAGAGTGGTCATGTTGGTGTGCATGATCCGCACTCGTCTCTTTGCAGCGGCACGGGTGAAATCTTGCCCCGGTATGCATAGTAGCCGTGTGATAGCCTCCCTCTCTGGTTGTGCTCGCACAGTTGACCCTCCTCCAATATCAGGGGGTGGCCCAGGAATCGTTAAAAGGAAACTACTGGTCCCTTAACCGGGAGTGCAAGTCTCGGTTAAGCATTTAAGGACAGAGGACCTTAAACTCTCTTAAGGTGTGGATATGGAGCCCACTGAAAGTGAGGACGCGTAGCCCTCTAAAGGCGAGGGCGTGTAGCACTCAAAAGTTCAGGACGTGTCGCCTTTTGAAGGCGAGGGAGTGTAGTCCTATGATGGCGAGGACGTGCAATCCTCTAAAGGTGAGGGCATGTCCCCCTTTGAAAATGGGGGACATGTAGTCCTCTGATGGCGAGGACGTGTAGTCCTCTAAAGGCGAGGACGTGTAGTCCTCTGAAGGTGAGGGCGTGTAGCCCTACAAAGGTGAAGGTACATGACCCTTTGACGGCGAGGACGTGTAATCCTCTAAAGGTGAGGGCGTGTAACCCTATGAAGGTGAGGACATGCAGTCCTCTGATGGCGAGGGGGTGTAGCCCTCTGAAGGTGAGGACATGCAGTCCTCTGATGGCGAGGCCGCGTAGCCCTCTGAAGGTCAGGACATGCAGTCCTCTAAAGGTGAGGGCGTGTAGCCCTACGAAGGTGAGGACATGCAGTCCTCTGATGGCGAGGGCGTGTAGCCCTCTAAAGGTGAGGACATGCAGTCCTCTAAAGGTGAGGGTGTGTAGCCCTACGAAGGTGAGGACATGCAGTCCTCTGAAGGTGAGGACATGCAGTCCTCTGATGGCGAGGGCGTGTAGCCCTCTGAAGGTGAGGACATGCAGTCCTCTAAAGGTGAGGGCGTGTAGCCCTACGAAGGTGAGGACATGCAGTCCTCTAAAGGTGAGGACATGCAGTCCTCTAATGGTGAGGGCGTGTAGCCCTCTGAAGGTGAGGACATGCAGTCCTCTAAAGGTGAGGGCGTGTAGCCCTACGAAGGTGAGGACATGCAGTCCTCTGAAGGTGAGGACATGCAGTCCTCTGATGGCGAGGGCGTGTAGCCCTCTGAAGGTGAGGACATGCAGTCCTCTAAAGGTGAGGGCGTGTAGCCCTACGAAGGTGAGGACATGCAGTCCTCTGAAGCTGAGGACATGCAGTCCTACGAAGGTGAGGACATGCAGTCCTCTGAAGGTGAGGACATGCAGTCCTCTGATGGCGAGGGCGTGTAGCCCTCTGAAGGTGAGGACATGCAGTCCTTTGATGGCGAGGGCGTGTAGCCCTCTGAAGGTGAGGACATGCAGTCCTCTGATGGCAAGGGCGTGTAGTCCTCTGAAGGTGAGGACGTGCAGTCCTCTAAAGGCGAGGGCGTGTAGCCCTCTGAAGGTGTGGACGTGTAGTCCTCTGACGGTGAGGGTAACTAGTACCCAAGGGTTCACCCTTATGAGAAAGCAAGAGATCGACTCATCGAGAGGGTCGGTCATCCCAAATCCACATGACTGGATATTAGATGTAGGAAATCTATGCAGTTAACATGATTTTTAGGGATGCAGATGCATGCAACCTTTGTCTTGAAATGTGGTAAATGCAGACTTCATATGAAACAATGCAATGTAATGGAAAGTTTGTACAATGTTCATGACATTCTTTCCTTATTTTGTGATTTTGATTTTGATTTAATTTTTTGGAAAACACAGATTGACTGTCCTTTTGAAAGAGGTGATCGTCCATGCAACCTTATCCTATCTTTTGCAAATCTCTCCGAGAACTCCCTCAGAGTGTGTGTTCTGTTTGATTTAGTCATTTGACCATTTTGGAGTGACGGCAATGGAGTCGTTTGATGTTTAATCAATCCATTGAAATTCCAGGGTTTGTCCCTTTTTTTTTGTTGAAAACATCGATGGGTGAGAACTTTTGATCTGCCCCTATGTTCACTTAAGGCTCATGCACGATGCCCCTCATTGCCCCAGTGTAAGGCTTTGAGGTACCAATTGTTATCTTTCGTCATGACCTTGTAGCTGGGAACCTATTGGGTGAAAACTTCTAATCTGCCCCTAGGTTCGCTTGAGGTTTTTGCATGGTGCCTTTCGTTGCCCCAGTGTAGGGCTTAGAGGTACCAATTGTTGTCTTGTTTTCACAACCTCGTAGTGAGGAAGAATGAAAGAAGCAGTTGATTTTTGCAAAAAGAATTTTCCAAGGACGAGAAATAGCTGAAGAATTTTTTTCAATCGATAGATTAAGTCAAATGACTCCTATGCAGAAGCAAGATGTCTTGATGATGCCAAAGGATCAAGTGCTTCTAAGTTTATTCAAGACAAGAATCCAAGAAAATCAAGATATATGATCAAGTTGATCTCTAGAATCTTTAGGAAAAAGTTTCCAAATTGAAAACAAACAAAAGGTTTGACCAAAGAATTCTATCATTTCAAATTGAGATTTGCTCTCTGGTAATCGATTACCAGCAGCTGAAAATGTTTATTCAAATTTTTAAAACCTGTAATCGTTTACACAAGTCTTGTAATCGATTACCAGAGAGGATTTTCGGAAAATAATTTCCAAGAGTCACATCTGTTAGTGCTTAGCTTTACTGAGTTTTAAAAGATTGGCTAAAATTTTGTTAAAACATAAGCACTTAGACAATGAAGGAAAGCTGGAGTTGCTGCACATGGTGTCCAACGCTATGTCAAGGAATAAGATCGGGCTGCACAATGCACAAGGCAAGATAAAATGTCAAATGAAGAATTGAAGCTGCAGGATCCAAGATGTCGGATACGATGTCCAGGACATCTGGCCCGAAAATACTGGACACATAAATCTGTTATATCTTTAACAGATTAATGTACAGTTAGCAACAGATTTGGCGATCTATCTTTAGGAACGAATTAAAAGATAATTAAAGTTCGAATTACAAACTTGAATAGTTCGTTCAGGGATTAAAGATTAAAGATAAAAAAAAACTAAAAGATCAAGCTTTATCTTTTAGATCTTTAAGTGCAGATTTTCAGGAAAATGATAGATCTCATCCAGCGCAAGTTGATGCAGCCCAGATACGCACACTGCTATATAAACATGAAGGCTGCACGAGTTTTCCACCAAGTCCGGGATTGAAGAGTTATTTTGTGAGTTTTGGGACTTGAGTGTTTTGTGAGCCACCTTGATGTCACCCTAACATCAAGTGTTGGACCTGAGTGTGTAGAGTTGATCTCTATTGTTCAGAGAGCAATCTCTGGTGTGTCTTTGATTTATTTGTAAACACGGGAGAGTGATTGAGAGGGAGTGAGAGGGGTTCTCATATCTAAGAGTGGCTCTTAGGTAGAGGTTGCACGGGTAGTGGTTAGGTGAGAAGATTGTAAACAGTGGCTGTTAGATCTTCGAACTAACACTATTTTAGTGGATTTCCTCCCTGGCTTGGTAGCCCCCAGATGTAGGTGACGTTGCACCGAACTGGGTTAACAATTCTCTTGTGTTATTTACTTATTTAATCTGTTCATACAGTCAGATATAATCTGCATGATCTAAAGCGTGATGTCGTGACATCCGGTACGACATCTGTCATTGGTATCAGAATTTCAATTGGTATCAGAGCAGGCACTCGAAATCACTGAGTGAGATCTAGGGAGATAAATTCTGATGAACATGGAGACCACTTCCAGGGTGCTGGAACTACTTCACATGGACTTGGTGGGGCCTATGCAAGTTGAAAGCCTTGGAGGAAAGAGGTATGCCTATGTTGTTGTGGATGATTTCTCCAGATTTACCTGGGTCAACTTTATCAGAGAGAAATCAGACACCTTTGAAGTATTCAAAGAGTTGAGTCTAAGACTTCAAAGAGAAAAAGACTGTGTCATCAAGAGAATTAGGAGTGACCATGGCAGAGAGGTTGAAAACAGCAAGTTTACTGAATTCTGCACATCTGAAGGCATCACTCATGAGTTCTCTGCAGCCATCACACCACAACAAAATGGCATAGTTGAAAGGAAAAACAGGACTTTGCAAGAAGCTGCTAGGGTCATGCTTCATGCCAAAGAACTTCCCTATAATCTCTGGGCTGAAGCCATGAACACAGCATGCTATATCCACAACAGAGTCACACTTAGAAGAGGGACTCCAACCACACTGTATGAAATCTGGAAAGGGAGGAAGCCAACTGTCAAGCACTTCCACATCTTTGGAAGTCCATGTTACATTTTGGCAGATAGAGAGCAAAGGAGAAAGATGGATCCAAAAAGTGATGCAGGAATATTCTTGGGATACTCCACAAACAGCAGAGCATATAGAGTATTCAATTCCAGAACCAGAACTGTGATGGAATCCATCAATGTGGTTGTTGATGATCTAACTCCAGCAAGAAAGAAGGATGTCGAAGAAGATGTCAGAACATCGGGAGATAATGCAGACACAGCTAAAAGTGCAGAAAATGCAGAAAATGCAGAAAACTCTGATTCTGCTACAGACGAACCAAACATCAATCAACCTGACAAGAGACCCTCCATTAAAATCCAGAAGATGCACCCCAAGGAGCTGATTATAGGAGATCCAAACAGAGGAGTCACTACAAGATCAAGGGAGATTGAGATTGTCTCCAATTCATGCTTTGTCTCCAAAACTGAGCCAAAGAATGTGAAAGAGGCACTGACTGATGAGTTCTGGATCAATGCTATGCAAGAAGAATTGGGGCAATTCAAAAGGAATGAAGTTTGGGAGCTAGTTCCTAGACCCGAGGGAACTAATGTGATTGGCACCAAGTGGATCTTCAAGAACAAAACCAATGAAGAAGGTGTTATAACCAGAAACAAGGCCAGACTTGTTGCTCAAGGCTACACTCAGATTGAAGGTGTAGACTTTGATGAAACTTTCGCCCCTGTTGCTAGACTTGAGTCCATCAGATTGTTACTTGGTGTAGCTTGCATCCTCAAATTCAAGCTGTACCAGATGGATGTGAAGAGCGCGTTTCTGAATGGATACCTGAATGAAGAAGTCTATGTGGAGCAGCCAAAGGGATTTGTAGATCCAACTCATCCAGATCATGTATACAGGCTCAAGAAGGCTCTTTATGGTTTGAAGCAAGCTCCAAGAGCTTGGTATGAAAGGCTAACAGAGTTCCTTACTCAGCAAGGGTATAGGAAGGGAGGAATTGACAAGACTCTCTTTGTCAAACAAGATGCTGAAAACTTGATGATAGCACAGATATATGTTGATGACATTGTGTTTGGAGGGATGTCGAATGAGATGCTTCGACATTTTGTCCAACAGATGCAATCTGAATTTGAGATGAGTCTTGTTGGAGAGCTGACTTATTTTCTGGGACTCCAAGTGAAGCAGATGGAAGACTCCATATTCCTCTCACAAAGCAAGTATGCAAAGAACATTGTCAAGAAGTTTGGGATGGAAAATGCCAGCCATAAAAGAACACCTGCACCTACTCACTTGAAGCTGTCAAAGGATGAAGCTGGCACCCGTGTTGATCAAAGTCTGTACAGAAGCATGATTGGGAGCTTACTATATTTAACAGCAAGCAGACCTGACATCACCTTTGCAGTAGGTGTTTGTGCAAGATATCAAGCCAACCCTAAGATAAGTCACTTGAATCAAGTAAAGAGAATTCTGAAATATGTAAATGGCACCAGTGACTATGGGATTATGTACTGTCATTGTTCAGACTCAATACTGGTTGGGTATTGTGATGCTGATTGGGCTGGAAGTGCAGATGACAGAAAAAGCACTTCTGGTGGATGTTTCTATTTGGGCAACAATCTTATTTCATGGTTCAGCAAGAAGCAGAACTGTGTGTCCCTATCTACTGCAGAAGCAGAGTATATTGCAGCAGGAAGCAGCTGTTCACAACTAGTTTGGATGAAGCAGATGCTCAAGGAGTACAATGTCGAACAAGATGTCATGACATTGTACTGTGACAGCTTGAGTGCTATCAATATTTCTAAAAATCCTGTTCAACACAGCAGAACCAAGCACATTGACATTAGACATCACTATATTAGAGATCTTGTTGATGATAAAGTGATCACACTGAAGCACGTTGACACTGAGGAACAAATAGCAGACATTTTCACAAAGGCATTGGATGCAAATCGGTTTGAAAAACTGAGGGGCAAGCTGGGCATTTGTCTGCTAGAAGACTTATAGCAATTACCTCTATCTGAATGTGCTCAAACGTTAATAGCACGTTCACTACTGGGCCAAAACAGATTCGACCGTTGCTTCACACGTCCCTTTACATTCCTCATTCAAATTTACATTTTCGTGGCATTCTCGGTTTCATCAGCATTCCCCAACACCTCTCAGATTTTCACGAAACCATTTCAAAAGCTCTGCTTCTCCATGGCTACCTCACCAAAAGATACTACATCTCCTGGTTCACCCTCTGTACCATCATCTCCATCATCCACCAAAGCACCATCAAACCAGGAACAACCTGAATTCCATATCCAACCCATACAAATGATTCCTGGTCAAGCTCCTGTTCCTGAGAAACTGGTTCCCAAAAGACAACAGGGAGTGAAGATTTCTGAAAACCCTAGCCTTGCAACAAGTCCTAGGGAAGTAGACCCGGAGATGGATAAGAAGATCCGCAATATTGTGAGTAGCATTCTGAAAAATGCTTCTGTCCCTGATGCTGATGAAGATGTCCCAACATCTTCCACCCCAAATGTTTCTGGCCCTGATGCTGACAAAGATGTTCCAACATCTTCCACCCCAAATGCTGAAGTCCTCTCTTCATCCAGTAAAGAGGAATCAACAGAGGAAGAGGATCAAGCCACAGAGGAGACCCCTGCACCAAGGGCACCAGAACCTGCTCCAGGTGACCTCATTGACCTAGAAGAAGTAGAATCTGATGAGGAACCCATTGCCAACAAGTTGGCACCTGGCATTGCAGAAAGATTACAAAGCAGAAAGGGGAAAACCCCCATTACTAGGTCTGGACGAATCAAAACTATGGCACAGAAGAAGAGCACTCCAATCACTCCTACCACATCCAGGTGGAGCAAAGTTGCAATCCCCTCCAAGAAGAGGAAAGAAATTTCCTCATCTGATTCTGATGATGATGTCGAACTAGATGTTCTCGACATCAAGAGGGCCAAGAAATCAGGGAAAAAGGTGCCTGGAAATGTCCCTGATGCACCATTGGACAACATCTGATTCCACTCCATTGGCAATGTTGAAAGGTGGAAATTTGTATATCAACGCAGACTTGCTGTTGAAAGAGAACTGGGAAGAGATGCCTTGGATTGCAAGGAGATTATGGACCTCATCAAGGCTGCTGGACTGCTGAAAACTGTCACCAAGTTGGGAGATTGCTATGAAAGTCTAGTCAGGGAATTCATTGTCAACATTCCCTCTGACATAACAAACAGAAAGAGTGATGATTATCAGAAAGTGTTTGTCAGAGGAAAATGTGTTAGATTCTCCCCTGCTGTAATCAACAAATACCTGGGCAGATCAACTGAAGGAGTGGTGGATATTGCTGTTTCTGAGCATCAAATTGCCAAGGAAATCACTGCCAAACAAGTCCAGCATTGGCCAAAGAAAGGGAAGCTTTCTGCAGGGAAGCTAAGTGTGAAGTATGCAATCCTGCATAGGATTGGCGCTGCAAACTGGGTACCCACCAATCATACTTCCACTGTTGCCACAGGTTTGGGTAAATTTCTGTATGCTGTTGGAACCAAGTCCAAATTTAATTTTGGAAACTATATTTTTGACCAAACTGTTAAGCATTCAGAATCTTTTGCTGTCAAATTACCCATTGCCTTCCCAATTGTATTGTGTGGCATTATGTTGAGTCAACATCCCAATATTTTAAACAACATTGACTCTGTGATGAAGAGAGAATCGGCTCTGTCCCTGCATTACAAACTGTTTGAGGGGACACATGTCCCAGACATTGTCTCGACATCAGGGAAAGCTGCTGCTTCAGGTGCTGTGTCCAAGGATGCTTTGATTGCTGAACTCAAGGACACATGCAAGGTGCTGGAAGCAACCATCAAAGCCACCACAGAGAAGAAACTGGAGCTGGAACGCCTGATCAAAAGACTCTCAGACAGTGGCATTAATAATGGTGAAGCAGCTGAGGAAGAAGAAGAAGCAGCTGAGGAAGAAGAAGATGCAGCAGAGGATACAGAATCAGATGATGATGATTCTGATGCCACCCCATGACCATCAGACCTTTATTTTTGCTTTTTACTAGCTATAGGGGCATGTCCCTTTGAACAATTGATTGCTATTTGTCAAATTCTGTCTAAAAAGGGGGAGTAATAGTAGTATTATGCATGATTTATGATTTTGAGTAGTAGGATACTATGTATGCAATAGTAGTATTATGCATGATTCATGATGTTGAGGGGGAGTTGTATGTATATGATTTTGAGGGGGAGACTGCTGCTGCTGATGATGACCGATGTAAGCTACTAGTAGCTGATAGAAGATGCTGCAGTAAGAGCATGGAGACAGGGGGAGCAGAAAGCTGATGTCACATGAGATGTCTTGACATCCTGGAAAAGACTAGTAGCTGATAGAAGATGCTGCAATAAGAGCATGGAGACAGGGGGAGCAGAAAGCTGATGTCACGTGAGATGTCTTGACATCCTGGAAACGACTTGCAACTTGCAGAATTTTGCTGTCGCCACTACAGATACCGCTGTGCTTGATTACTCTGATAATGAAAGTTGCTGATCCCACTTGCATAACTGCTCGTACCTGCTCAGGAAGTGTCTAAGTATGTTTTAGACAAAATTTGCCAAAGGGGGAGATTGTTAGTGCTTAGCTTTACTGAGTTTTAAAAGATTGGCTAAAATTTTGTTAAAACATAAGCACTTAGACAATGAAGGAAAGCTGGAGTTGCTGCACATGGTGTCCAACGCTATGTCAAGGAATAAGATCGGGCTACACAATGCACAAGGCAAGATAAAATGTCAAATGAAGAATTGAAGCTGCAAGATCCAAGATGTCGGATACGATGTCCAGGACATCTGGCCCGAAAATACTGGACACATAAATCTGTTATATCTTTAACAGATTAATGTACAGTTAGCAACAGATTTGGCGATCTATCTTTAGGAACGAATTAAAAGATAATTAAAGTTCGAATTACAAACTTGAATAGTTCGTTCAGGGATTAAAGATTAAAGATAAAAAAAAACTAAAAGATCAAGCTTTATCTTTTAGATCTTTAAGTGCAGATTTTCAGGAAAATGATAGATCTCATCCAGCGCAAGTTGATGCAGCCCAGATACGCACACTGCTATATAAACATGAAGGCTGCACGAGTTTTCCACCAAGTCCGGGATTGAAGAGTTATTTTGTGAGTTTTGGGACTTGAGTGTTTTGTGAGCCACCTTGATGTCACCCTAACATCAAGTGTTGGACCTGAGTGTGTAGAGTTGATCTCTATTGTTCAGAGAGCAATCTCTGGTGTGTCTTTGATTTATTTGTAAACACGGGAGAGTGATTGAGAGGGAGTGAGAGGGGTTCTCATATCTAAGAGTGGCTCTTAGGTAGAGGTTGCACGGGTAGTGGTTAGGTGAGAAGATTGTAAACAGTGGCTGTTAGATCTTCGAACTAACACTATTTTAGTGGATTTCCTCCCTGGCTTGGTAGCCCCCAGATGTAGGTGACGTTGCACCGAACTGGGTTAACAATTCTCTTGTGTTATTTACTTATTTAATCTGTTCATACAGTCAGATATAATCTGCATGATCTAAAGCGTGATGTCGTGACATCCGGTACGACATCTGTCATTGGTATCAGAATTTCAATTGGTATCAGAGCAGGCACTCGAAATCACTGAGTGAGATCTAGGGAGATAAATTCTGATGAACATGGAGAAAGAAGGAGGACCAGTGAACAGACCACCAATTCTGGATGGAACCAACTATGAATACTGGAAAGCAAGGATGGTGGCCTTCCTCAAATCACTGGATAGCAGAACCTGGAAAGCTGTCATCAAAGGCTGGGAACATCCCAAGATGCTGGACATAGAAGGAAAGCCCACTGATGGATTGAAGCCAGAAGAAGACTGGACAAAAGAAGAAGACGAATTGGCACTTGGAAACTCCAAAGCCTTGAATGCTCTATTCAATGGAGTTGACAAGAATATCTTCAGACTGATCAACACATGCACTGTGGCCAAGGATGCATGGGAGATCCTGAAAACCACTCATGAAGGAACCTCCAAAGTGAAGATGTCCAGATTGCAACTATTGGCTACAAAATTCGAAAATCTGAAGATGAAGGAGGAAGAGTGTATTCATGACTTCCACATGAACATTCTTGAAATTGCCAATGCTTGCACTGCCTTGGGAGAAAGGATGACAGATGAAAAGCTGGTGAGAAAGATCCTCAGATCTTTGCCTAAGAGATTTGACATGAAAGTCACTGCAATAGAGGAGGCCCAAGACATTTGCAACATGAGAGTAGATGAACTCATTGGTTCCCTTCAAACCTTTGAGCTAGGACTCTCGGATAGGACTGAAAAGAAGAGCAAGAACCTGGCGTTCGTGTCCAATGATGAAGGAGAAGAAGATGAGTCTGACCTGGATACTGATGAAGGTCTGACTAATGCAGTTGTGCTCCTTGGAAAACAGTTCAACAAAGTGCTGAACAGAATGGACAGGAGGCAGAAACCACATGTCCGGAACATCCCTTTCGACATCAGGAAAGGTAGTTAATACCAGAGAAGGTCAGATGAAAAGCCCAGTCACAGCAAAGGAATTCAATGCCATGGGTGTGAAGGCTATGGACACATCAAAGCTGAATGTCCCACTCATCTCAAGAAGCAGAGGAAAGGACTTTCTGTATGTCGGTCTGATGATACAGAGAGTGAACAAGAAAGTGATTCTGACAGAGATGTGAATGCACTCACTGGGAGATTTGAATCTGCTGAAGATTCAAGTGATACAGATAGTGAAATCACTTTTGATGAGCTTGCTATATCCTATAGATAACTATGCATCAAAAGTGAGAAGATTCTTCAGCAAGAAGCACAACTAAAGAAGGTCATTGCAAATCTGGAGGCTGAGAAGGAGGCACATGAAGAGGAAATCTCTGAACTTAAAGGAGAAATTGGTTTTCTGAACTCTAAACTGGAAAACATGACAAAATCAATAAAGATGCTGAATAAAGGCTCAGATTTGCTTGATGAGGTGCTACAGCTTGGGAAGAATGTTGGAAACCAGAGAGGACTTGGATTTAATCATAAATCTGCTGGCAGAACGACCATGACAGAATTTGTTCCTGCCAAAAACAGCACTGGAGCCACGATGTCACAACATCGATCTCGACATCATGGAACGCAGCAGAAAAAGAGCAAAAGAATGAAGTGGAGGTGTCACTACTGTGGCAAGTATGGTCACATAAAGCCCTTTTGCTATCATTTACATGGCCATCCACATCATGGAACTCAAGGTAGCAGCAGCGGAAGGAAGATGATGTGGGTTCCAAAACACAAGACTGTTAGTCTTGTTGTTCATACTTCACTTAGAGCATCAGCTAAGGAAGATTGGTACCTAGATAGCGGCTGTTCCAGACACATGACAGGAGTTAAAGAATTCCTGGTGAACATTGAACCTTGCTCCACTAGCTATGTGACATTTGGAGATGGCTCTAAAGGAAAGATCACTGGAATGGGAAAGCTAGTCCATGATGGACTTCCTAGTCTGAACAAAGTACTGCTGGTGAAGGGACTGACTGCGAACTTGATCAGCATCAGCCAGTTGTGTGATGAAGGATTCAATGTAAACTTCACAAAGTCAGAATGCTTGGTGACAAATGAGAAGAGTGAAGTCCTAATGAAGGGCAGCAGATCAAAGGACAACTGTTACCTATGGACACCTCAAGAAACCAGTTACTCCTCCACATGTCTATTCTCCAAAGAAGATGAAGTCAAAATATGGCATCAAAGATTTGGACATCTGCACTTAAGAGGCATGAAGAAAATCATTGACAAAGGTGCTGTTAGAGGCATTCCCAATCTGAAAATAGAAGAAGGCAGAACCTGTGGTGAATGTCAGATTGGAAAGCAAGTCAAGATGTCCCATCAGAAGCTTCAACATCAGACCACTTCCAGGGTGCTGGAACTACTTCACATGGACTTGGTGGGGCCTATGCAAGTTGAAAGCCTTGGAGGAAAGAGGTATGCCTATGTTGTTGTGGATGATTTCTCCAGATTTACCTGGGTCAACTTTATCAGAGAGAAATCAGACACCTTTGAAGTATTCAAAGAGTTGAGTCTAAGACTTCAAAGAGAAAAAGACTGTGTCATCAAGAGAATTAGGAGTGACCATGGCAGAGAGGTTGAAAACAGCAAGTTTACTGAATTCTGCACATCTGAAGGCATCACTCATGAGTTCTCTGCAGCCATCACACCACAACAAAATGGCATAGTTGAAAGGAAAAACAGGACTTTGCAAGAAGCTGCTAGGGTCATGCTTCATGCCAAAGAACTTCCCTATAATCTCTGGGCTGAAGCCATGAACACAGCATGCTATATCCACAACAGAGTCACACTTAGAAGAGGGACTCCAACCACACTGTATGAAATCTGGAAAGGGAGGAAGCCAACTGTCAAGCACTTCCACATCTTTGGAAGTCCATGTTACATTTTGGCAGATAGAGAGCAAAGGAGAAAGATGGATCCAAAAAGTGATGCAGGAATATTCTTGGGATACTCCACAAACAGCAGAGCATATAGAGTATTCAATTCCAGAACCAGAACTGTGATGGAATCCATCAATGTGGTTGTTGATGATCTAACTCCAGCAAGAAAGAAGGATGTCGAAGAAGATGTCAGAACATCGGGAGATAATGCAGACACAGCTAAAAGTGCAGAAAATGCAGAAAATGCAGAAAACTCTGATTCTGCTACAGACGAACCAAACATCAATCAACCTGACAAGAGACCCTCCATTAAAATCCAGAAGATGCACCCCAAGGAGCTGATTATAGGAGATCCAAACAGAGGAGTCACTACAAGATCAAGGGAGATTGAGATTGTCTCCAATTCATGCTTTGTCTCCAAAACTGAGCCAAAGAATGTGAAAGAGGCACTGACTGATGAGTTCTGGATCAATGCTATGCAAGAAGAATTGGGGCAATTCAAAAGGAATGAAGTTTGGGAGCTAGTTCCTAGACCCGAGGGAACTAATGTGATTGGCACCAAGTGGATCTTCAAGAACAAAACCAATGAAGAAGGTGTTATAACCAGAAACAAGGCCAGACTTGTTGCTCAAGGCTACACTCAGATTGAAGGTGTAGACTTTGATGAAACTTTCGCCCCTGTTGCTAGACTTGAGTCCATCAGATTGTTACTTGGTGTAGCTTGCATCCTCAAATTCAAGCTGTACCAGATGGATGTGAAGAGCGCGTTTCTGAATGGATACCTGAATGAAGAAGTCTATGTGGAGCAGCCAAAGGGATTTGTAGATCCAACTCATCCAGATCATGTATACAGGCTCAAGAAGGCTCTTTATGGTTTGAAGCAAGCTCCAAGAGCTTGGTATGAAAGGCTAACAGAGTTCCTTACTCAGCAAGGGTATAGGAAGGGAGGAATTGACAAGACTCTCTTTGTCAAACAAGATGCTGAAAACTTGATGATAGCACAGATATATGTTGATGACATTGTGTTTGGAGGGATGTCGAATGAGATGCTTCCACATTTTGTCCAACAGATGCAATCTGAATTTGAGATGAGTCTTGTTGGAGAGCTGACTTATTTTCTGGGACTCCAAGTGAAGCAGATGGAAGACTCCATATTCCTCTCACAAAGCAAGTATGCAAAGAACATTGTCAAGAAGTTTGGGATGGAAAATGCCAGCCATAAAAGAACACCTGCACCTACTCACTTGAAGCTGTCAAAGGATGAAGCTGGCACCAGTGTTGATCAAAGTCTGTACAGAAGCATGATTGGGAGCTTACTATATTTAACAGCAAGCAGACCTGACATCACCTTTGCAGTAGGTGTTTGTGCAAGATATCAAGCCAACCCTAAGATAAGTCACTTGAATCAAGTAAAGAGAATTCTGAAATATGTAAATGGCACCAGTGACTATGGGATTATGTACTGTCATTGTTCAGACTCAATACTGGTTGGGTATTGTGATGCTGATTGGGCTGGAAGTGCAGATGACAGAAAAAGCACTTCTGGTGGATGTTTCTATTTGGGCAACAATCTTATTTCATGGTTCAGCAAGAAGCAGAACTGTGTGTCCCTATCTACTGCAGAAGCAGAGTATATTGCAGCAGGAAGCAGCTGTTCACAACTAGTTTGGATGAAGCAGATGCTCAAGGAGTACAATGTCGAACAAGATGTCATGACATTGTACTGTGACAGCTTGAGTGCTATCAATATTTCTAAAAATCCTGTTCAACACAGCAGAACCAAGCACATTGACATTAGACATCACTATATTAGAGATCTTGTTGATGATAAAGTGATCACACTGAAGCACGTTGACACTGAGGAACAAATAGCAGACATTTTCACAAAGGCATTGGATGCAAATCGGTTTGAAAAACTGAGGGGCAAGCTGGGCATTTGTCTGCTAGAAGACTTATAGCAATTACCTCTATCTGAATGTGCTCAAACGTTAATAGCACGTTCACTACTGGGCCAAAACAGATTCGACCGTTGCTTCACACGTCCCTTTACATTCCTCATTCAAATTTACATTTTCGTGGCATTCTCGGTTTCATCAGCATTCCCCAACACCTCTCAGATTTTCACGAAACCATTTCAAAAGCTCTGCTTCTCCATGGCTACCTCACCAAAAGATACTACATCTCCTGGTTCACCCTCTGTACCATCATCTCCATCATCCACCAAAGCACCATCAAACCAGGAACAACCTGAATTCCATATCCAACCCATACAAATGATTCCTGGTCAAGCTCCTGTTCCTGAGAAACTGGTTCCCAAAAGACAACAGGGAGTGAAGATTTCTGAAAACCCTAGCCTTGCAACAAGTCCTAGGGAAGTAGACCCGGAGATGGATAAGAAGATCCGCAGTATTGTGAGTAGCATTCTGAAAAATGCTTCTGTCCCTGATGCTGATGAAGATGTCCCAACATCTTCCACCCCAAATGTTTCTGGCCCTGATGCTGACAAAGATGTTCCAACATCTTCCACCCCAAATGCTGAAGTCCTCTCTTCATCCAGTAAAGAGGAATCAACAGAGGAAGAGGATCAAGCCACAGAGGAGACCCCTGCACCAAGGGCACCAGAACCTGCTCCAGGTGACCTCATTGACCTAGAAGAAGTAGAATCTGATGAGGAACCCATTGCCAACAAGTTGGCACCTGGCATTGCAGAAAGATTACAAAGCAGAAAGGGGAAAACCCCCATTACTAGGTCTGGACGAATCAAAACTATGGCACAGAAGAAGAGCACTCCAATCACTCCTACCACATCCAGGTGGAGCAAAGTTGCAATCCCCTCCAAGAAGAGGAAAGAAATTTCCTCATCTGATTCTGATGATGATGTCGAACTAGATGTTCTCGACATCAAGAGGGCCAAGAAATCAGGGAAAAAGGTGCCTGGAAATGTCCCTGATGCACCATTGGACAACATCTGATTCCACTCCATTGGCAATGTTGAAAGGTGGAAATTTGTATATCAACGCAGACTTGCTGTTGAAAGAGAACTGGGAAGAGATGCCTTGGATTGCAAGGAGATTATGGACCTCATCAAGGCTGCTGGACTGCTGAAAACTGTCACCAAGTTGGGAGATTGCTATGAAAGTCTAGTCAGGGAATTCATTGTCAACATTCCCTCTGACATAACAAACAGAAAGAGTGATGATTATCAGAAAGTGTTTGTCAGAGGAAAATGTGTTAGATTCTCCCCTGCTATAATCAACAAATACCTGGGCAGATCAACTGAAGGAGTGGTGGATATTGCTGTTTCTGAGCATCAAATTGCCAAGGAAATCACTGCCAAACAAGTCCAGCATTGGCCAAAGAAAGGGAAGCTTTCTGCAGGGAAGCTAAGTGTGAAGTATGCAATCCTGCATAGGATTGGCGCTGCAAACTGGGTACCCACCAATCATACTTCCACTGTTGCCACAGGTTTGGGTAAATTTCTGTATGCTGTTGGAACCAAGTCCAAATTTAATTTTGGAAACTATATTTTTGACCAAACTGTTAACCATTCAGAATCTTTTGCTGTCAAATTACCCATTGCCTTCCCAACTGTATTGTGTGGCATTATGTTGAGTCAACATCCCAATATTTTAAACAACATTGACTCTGTGATGAAGAGAGAATCGGCTCTGTCCCTGCATTACAAACTGTTTGAGGGGACACATGTCCCAGACATTGTCTCGACATCAGGGAAAGCTGCTGCTTCAGGTGCTGTGTCTAAGGATGCTTTGATTGCTGAACTCAAGGACACATGCAAGGTGCTGGAAGCAACCATCAAAGCCACCACAGAGAAGAAACTGGAGCTGGAACGCCTGATCAAAAGACTCTCAGACAGTGGCATTAATAATGGTGAAGCAGCTGAGGAAGAAGAAGAAGCAGCTGAGGAAGAAGAAGATGCAGCAGAGGATACAGAATCAGATGATGATGATTCTGATGCCACCCCATGACCATCAGACCTTTATTTTTGCTTTTTACTAGCTATAGGGGCATGTCCCTTTGAACAATTGATTGCTATTTGTCAAATTCTGTCTAAAAAGGGGGAGTAATAGTAGTATTATGCATGATTTATGATTTTGAGTAGTAGGATACTATGTATGCAATAGTAGTATTATGCATGATTCATGATGTTGAGGGGGAGTTGTATGTATATGATTTTGAGGGGGAGACTGCTGCTGCTGATGATGACCGATGTAAGCTACTAGTAGCTGATAGAAGATGCTGCAGTAAGAGCATGGAGACAGGGGGAGCAGAAAGCTGATGTCACATGAGATGTCTTGACATCCTGGAAAAGACTAGTAGCTGATAGAAGATGCTGCAATAAGAGCATGGAGACAGGGGGAGCAGAAAGCTGATGTCACGTGAGATGTCTTGACATCCTGGAAACGACTTGCAACTTGCAGAATTTTGCTGTCGCCACTACAGATACCGCTGTGCTTGATTACTCTGATAATGAAAGTTGCTGATCCCACTTGCATAACTGCTCGTACCTGCTCAGGAAGTGTCTAAGTATGTTTTAGACAAAATTTGCCAAAGGGGGAGATTGTTAGTGCTTAGCTTTACTGAGTTTTAAAAGATTGGCTAAAATTTTGTTAAAACATAAGCACTTAGACAATGAAGGAAAGCTGGAGTTGCTGCACATGGTGTCCAACGCTATGTCAAGGAATATAAGAATGACAAGAATACATCAACAAATGTATCTAGAATTCAATCAACAAAATAAAAATTCAATACAAACTTAGAACATAATGTGACAATTACTATGACTAAACATGACTCTAAGACAACAAGGATTAAGTGATTTACACTTAGATTTTTGTGTTTTTTTTTCTAATCAATATTGTCGCAACCTACCCTTCGGCGGGAGGGCAACGCGAGACTCACGGGAGCATCTTCCAAGGAAGGAAAACGCGCAGAGTTGCCACCAGCGTTTATTTGAGGAAAACGTCGGAAAAAACTAGAAAAGACATGGTCTACGAACTTTAAGAGAAAGGTTCGGGAGTTGTATTTACGCACAAGGAAGGTATTAGCACCCCACGCGTCCGTCACAAAGGACGACAACCTTTAATCAAGTGTGCAAACATGACTTCAATTTGTGTTATCTTCCCTTTTTTACGTTCTTATGTCTTTTTATGCCTTTTTATATTTTTTTTATTTTTGTGGTCGACAAGGGTGTTTCCCTTGCTCCTACGTATTCCTCAATTGTGATAAGGAAATCAGACCTACGTAGTTCTTTTTGAGAACTAAGCGTTGGTTAAGTTGTTTTTATCCTTTTTTTGCAAGATATATTTTGGTTGAATGAAAGGTCATTTAAGGCGTTGAACCATTAAACAGTCTTTCGGTTATTTTGAAAGGAGAGAAAACATTAAGGCATTGGACCATTAATGATCTCTTATTATTATCTTTTTTGAAAGAGGTGACAAAGCTACGTGTTGATTTTAGGCTTTAGAAATCCACGTTTAACCAATAAAAGCGGAAACGACCATTTCAAGGCGTTGGACCTTAAAAATGGCTTTTTAGGTGATGACAAAAGTTTGATTTATGAATTGATTTTAGCCTTAGTTTCACTTTGGTTATTAGTCAATTCGATTAAGAAAGAAAAACCCCAAAGAAAAACGTCCGATTGATTTTTTTTATTAGTTTGTTAAAAGACATTTTTTTATTATTATATTATTATTTTGCCTGTTTTTTGGTTTTAAACGTGGTTACGGCATAACCGAACGGTCGGATTTCATTTTAACAGAAATTAAAAGATGTTATAATTCAAATGATCAGTGGAAATTTATTTTATTTTTGATTAGGCAAGAAAATGACTTAAATAAATGACTAAAGCACTTCAAAAGGGGGTACGGAAAGTAAATGAAATAAAAATAAAAGCATGCGAAACAAGTGGGGACCACTAAGGGTACATAGAATGAATTGAAAAGTTCGATTTCGGGAACTTACCGGTTGAAGACCGAAGAACGACAAAGAACGATGAAGAACGGTGGAAAAACCTTCGCGAAATCGCCCACAGAAACGTCTCGGAAGCGTTATAGAAGTGCCTCGGCTTGGATTTTCTTCATGGAAACAATTTTTCTCACTAATTTTAAGTGATTCTCAGATACCAGGAGGGTTAAACATTCTTGTTTTGCCCTCCTTCCCCTATTTATAAGGAAAAAGAGGGAGGAGCTTGCCACCCAGCTCGCCCAGATGAGCTAGGTTGCTTCCTCCACAAGGCACCGCCTTCTGGTAGAACTTCCTGGAAGGCCCAAATGGGCCTGATTGCTATTTGCACACCCCTGTTTACTAAATACACCCCTTTCCTTTTTTTGCTAATTCTTTTTCCGTAACGTTACAGAACTTTACGAACTACGTAACGATACTTGTTTTCTTTCCGTAATTTCACGAAACCTTACGGATTACGTAATCATCCCTTCTTTGGCTTCCGGAATGTTATGGAACTTCACGGATTGTGCAACAATGCTTCCTTTTGACTTCCGGGATGTTACGGAACTTCACGGATTGTGCAACAATGCTTCCTTTTGACTTCCGGCATGTCATGGAACTTCACGGATTTCCTAACGATGGGTGCCAAGTACCTCGAAGTGGTCAATCTCCCCTCTTTACTTGTCTTTTATTGGAGATAAAAGGGAAGTAAAGATAAGACACTAATTTCGTTCGAGCGAAACACCATTTGGCCGGTCAATCTCCCCGCCAGCGGAACCTGCAAAAATTTTGAAAATGATCAGCACCGAATGACCAACATCATCCAGATATTGCCGAATTCGTTCCTCTTGGTTGACACAAGGCGCAGAATGACCATAATTTATCTTTGCGCGCCATCGGACACGATCGGGCCTGGATGGAAAGGCGCAGAATGACCATAATTTGTCTCTGCGTGCCATTGGACACGATCGCCTCTGGATGATGAAAAGGTGTGCGGAATGACCATAATTTGTCTCCGCCCACCACTCGACTCACTGCTCCTGAATGACAAAGGGCGCAAAATGACCATAATTTGTCTCTGTGCGTTTATCACTCGACTCGCTGATCCAGAATGACCATAATTTGTCTTTGCGCGTTTATCACTCGACTCGATGCTCCTAAATGACAAAGGGCGCAAAATGACCATAATTTGTCTCTGCGCGTTTATCTGGCATCGAGTCTTACAGATAGTAGAAGCGTGCGGATGACCATAATTTGTCTCTGCGTGTTATCGGGCACGATTGCCTCTGGATGACAAAAGGGCACAAAATGACCATAATTTGTCTCTGCATGCCATCGGACATGATTGTGTCTGAATGGCGAAAAGGTGAGCGGAATGACCATAATTTGTCTGCGCATGTCATCGGGCACGATCGCCTCTGGATGACAAAAGGGTGCAGAATGACCATAATTTGTCTCTGCGTGCCATCGGACACGATTGTGTCTGAATGGCGAAAAGGTGAGCGGAATGACCATAATTTGTCTCCGCATGCCCTCGAGCCCACCGCCTCTCGATGACAAAAGGCGCAGAATGACCATATTTTGTCTCTGCGTGCCATCGGACACAATTATGTCTGAATGGTGAAAAGTGAGCGGAAAGACCATAATTTGTCTCCACATGTCATCGGGCACGATCGCCTCTGGATGACAAAAGGGCGCAAAATGACCATAATTTGTCTCTGCGTGCTATCGGACATGATTGTGTCTGAATAGCGAAAAGGTGAGCGGAATGACCATAATTTGTCTCCGCATGTCACATGACCTCAGGGTCAGTATGACAGAGATTGTGGGGCGGCCGACAAAAGCAAGGCTCTTGCTTCTACGTATCCTCAATGAGGAAATCAGACCTACGTAGTTCTGGATAACTTGTGAGACTAAAATAGTCTCGGTGTTTTCTTCACTAAAATGCGAACATGATTTAGTAAACAGACAAAACTTCCAACTGATCAGAGCAACATATGCTTTTTGGATGAAAAACAATGTGTCTACCGGGGAAGGAGAGTATGCTGACGAAATCTTCTCATAACCATAAATGAGATTTTGGATGTTAGCATTTCGCTTCTAAATGACCATTTAGAGGAAACACTGGGTTCAACAAAAATAGAAGTAAATCACTCAAAGTGTATCAATCTCACACAGGTAAGTGTTTCATCCTAATTCCGAACCATAGATATGTCATGACTTGATTTGGCAAATCATTTCCTATCAAATCAAAGATTACATGCGTGATCATGGATCAATAGGACTTTTTCTTGGGAATGGTTTGTTTTCTTGTGGGAGATGTGGCTTTGAGTATTCTTGGCCTTTTCCTTTTCTGTTTTTGTTCAATGCGAGGTGGACAAGCCACTGACGCACAGGATTTTGGTTGGCAATCAAAGGGAGAGGACCACTTTAGGTCGTGATCCCCTTTCTTTTGTTGTTTACTTGGTGACAATTCTGTATTGTTCAGATATTGTCTGGTCCAAAGACCTTTCTGCATATTTCTTCTGTTTTCTTCCGATCCTTGATCGGGAATTTTCTTTCCTCTTTTTTTTGCTTTCTCCCACTCTTTGATTGGGAATTTTCTCCTTTTCTCCTTTTTTTTTCTCTTTTTTTTGTTTTCTTCCGAGAGCAAGGATGGACATTCTCACCCTGGATCAAGGTTTACGGTAAGTTGGGATTTTGGCTCAAGGCTTGTAGAACGGCTGAACATGATATATGTCAGGGCATGGGTTTGGCCAGCGGTTCAAGGATAAAAGGGATGTCCCACATTATTTCCATGACACACATGCAACAATGATGATTTGGAAATTTTATGCAAAACTGGTCATGCATGCACCTATGTGGACACTCAAGCATCAAGTTTTTATGGACACTCATGCATGCACCTATGTGGACACAAAGAAAAGTTGGAAGTTATCTCCTTTCACAAGCATGTTGTTTTCTAGCTAGACAACTTTTTATTTTCTTTTATTTTCTTCTTTTTTTTCTCTTGCTTGCTCTTTTTCCTTTTCCCTTTTCTTTTTAAAGTTATTATCATTTATTCATTTTTTCTCCTTTTTTCTTTTTCTCTCAAAAAAGATCGTGCGGACGGGGGCGCACACTACCTACTTACGTCTAACCACAAGGTAAACGAAAAGAATGCACGAAATGGTAAGTCGCAAAAAAAAACGGTGACGAAATAACTGAGAGCCATAACGCCAAGCAAAACATAATAACAACAACGTTAGTAACCATATAGACAAAAACTGAAAATAGTAATGTCAACAACAATATAGAAAAAAACAGAAAACGTTAATAGCAAACTAACAGAAAACAATAATGTCAATAAAAAGGTGCGGTGACCTCGGTCACGTGGCTCCGCTCCTCCCAAGAAACCGAGCAAATCCGTCATCTCCTCATCCATACGGGCCTCCTCTGCATTGCTGGGGGATCCTGCAGGCGCCTCCCCTGCCTGGGCCTCGGGCCAGTCTCCAGGCCATGCGACCTCAGCCCCAAAATGCTCTGGAGTAGGGCACGCAAAAGGAGCGAAACCCTGCCCCTGCTGACTAAGGCTGAACCGGTAGAGACATTCATGTATCTACACCTACCCTCAGTGGTTGGCCGCCTGCTGGCGAACCAAGTGCTGTAGATAACGCTCCATGCCTAGTGATCCAGCGGGATCGGCCTGATGAGGTGGTGGCGGTGCGTCTGCGGCCTGAGGTGCATCACCCTGTGCCTGCCTAGGCCTGCAATACTTATCGATGAAGGCTTGGGTGATCGGCGGTCGGATCACCTTACTAGGGGTGACGGGAACTCCGAATGACTGGCAGAGGCCCGTGATCAATGCCGGAAACCCCAGGGCCCTGTTAGACTTATCCGGGTCTAGAGGGTGCCTGGAGGGTGGCATACCTGCAAACAAATAGATGGCATCAGCAATCACCTGGGCCACGTGGACGCTCATCCGTATCAGGATGGCATATACCAACTGACACTTCGGCAAAGGGAGATCGGAGTTATGATCGCTAGGCAAGACATTGCTGAGTAGCAATGTCATCCACGTCTGGGTCAGGGTGGTCATGCTGGTGCGCATGATCCGCACCCGCCTCCCTGTAGCGGTCCGGGCGAAATCCTGCCCTGGTGTGCATAACAGCTGGGCAATGGCCTCCTCGTCGAATCCGTCGGCCCTGTTCCTCCTCTGAATGAACTCACACTCCTGGCCTTCCTCCAACACTAGTGGGTCGCCCAGGAACTAGCTGAGGACATCTGCGTCAAAAGGAATCCACTGACCCCTCACCCATGAACGCATGTCTCACACTCCCTCCTTTGTGGGCCAAGCATTAGCATAAAACTCCAGGACTACCTCAGGGTCAAACTTAGCCATGGGAGTCACCAGCGACGCCCAATGTCGGTGAGCTATCTCCTCCTGAAAATTTGTGTACTCATCCTCCCTGAGCTGGACGCACCTCTCTCTGTGGAAAGACCATTCTTTGATGGCCTCGAAGTGCTGCCAGTGCTCGGCGCTCCGGAAACGGTGGCTATCAAACTTGGGGGCGGCACTGGTCCCTTCAGCCGCGGTGTCTCTCCTAGACCTCTTCGTGGAAAGCTTTTTCGGAGCCATTTCCTGTGAGGACAAACATTTGGAAGGTTAATTTACAAGGAAATGCTATTTTAAAGCAAAAACGGCATACTAAACTTTTCGACTTAGAACAAACTTGTGCACACATTTCCCTGAAGAAGAACATTTATGAACGTGCATACACGCAAAATATCCTGCTATCTATATCAATATACAAGGATATTCAAAACATTCTAGCTACTTATATCCCACACATATCCTTTTGAAAAGAATTCATATATGCATGCTCAAGGTATTGTGCCAAAATTTCATATGTCCGTATTCAAAGTATTTTGCTACCAAAAGTTACATACGCACATTCATTTCTTTGCTAAACTTATACACATGCATACTTGAAATATTCTTGCTACCCGAGCTCATATACATACATGTCTTTGCTAAATATGTACACATGCTTATTCAAAGAATCTTTGCTACAAAAGAAATTACATTTCATGCGTATTCAAGTATCTTGCTACTCAAATTACATTTCAATTCAACAAGGTTTTTGGTGAGGTATCTCTTTGCTATCTACATGCAACATACACATATCTTGTGAGGTATTTTGCCACCTATTCTACATCTATATGTGCATGATGAAAAACATTCTCAAACAACTAGGCAAACATCATGGTGCAGACCCAAAAAACAGTGGCTGGCCTAAAGGGAAATCCCTATCACAATGCCCTCATTTTTATGCTTTCTTGCACTCAAAACCAAAGGCTTGGATTCCTAGGTCTAAGTACTTAATTTGGGCACTTATTTTAATCTCTACATGCTGTCCATATATACACAAACCAGCCCCTCAATCCAAAGTTCTAAAAAACATGCCCAAATGTCATTGGGGCATTTCACCGAGCACTTGGTGGGCGCACTTTTGGGTGCCAATAACAAGGGAATAGGGGCAATGTGGCCTGCCCCATTATTTCAGAACACAACCTAGGCCTAAGGCCATCCCCTACAACCCCTCAATTCAAAGAAACAAAGCACAAATTTGCCCCAAATTGTCTCACGGAATTGGCCAAATTATAAACCATCCAAAGCATAAAAGGCATCAATGGAAAGCTAAAAACCAAAGGATAGTGCACTTACTTGTATGGAGTGACCAAAAACACTAAGAATGGAAGCAAAAGCGCAAAAATGGTGGCCTAGGGGTGAAAATCCACAAATCCCGTGGGTGTTTGCATTTTTTGAATGAAGGGGGAGAGTTTTGGGTGGAGAAAAACTCCCCCTCCCTCGTTTTTATGTTTACAGGTGCAGGGGTGCTCGCCCAGGCGAGCTAACCTGTATTTTTTTTTTGGAAAGACACAAGTATGCACTTTCTATGGGTTGGCGTTTGCTTACTCGAACCCCCTTTAGGGTAGATGAGGCATCCGATATTTACTTTAAAGACACAACAATAATAATTACTGGGAATTTAAAGGATACTAGGTTGTCCCCCAACTGTGCTTCCTGTTGGTCCAGTGCTGGGCATGAGATGACGATCTATCGATCGTGACCCTAGCCTCTACTTGCATCCGTCCCTAAGTACCTGAAAGTAGAAAATGACATCGCGCAGCAAACTATGGCCACGTCACCATTTTACCTTGATTGGTTTATGCCTTTAGACCCATCCCGACATTTGACCACTGCCTAAGATGATTATGCTCCTGTCATAACAAAATATGCATGCGTATGAGTATGCATGAGTGTTTTCAAATGCAATAATCCTTTTAGTGAAAGCTGGTCAGTTCAATTTTTATTAGGCGCTTGGGGCATCCCATGGACTGAGCGAAAAGGCTCAGGTTATCACAAACTGCACATGGTTTAAAGCACAAAGTGAGGACTGGAGCCTCAATCCCATGTTCTCTTCTTTTAAAAGACTGTGACTAGAAAATTACAGTGGACAGGAATCCCTGGGGGAAACCAAGAAGAACACACAAAAACAAAAGAACATGCAGCGACTTCCTCAATTGCCCCAGATCCTAAGCATAGTATCGCTTGACAACATCGGAGTTCACGGGTGAAGGTAGCTCCTCGCCATCCATGTTGGTAAGCACCAGGGCCCCTCCGAAAAAAACCCTTTTTACAATGAAAGGCCCTTCGTAGTTCGGGGCCCACTTCCCTCGATTATCTTTAACAGTGTGGGACATCTTTTTCAGCACAAGGTCGCCCTCATGGAACTTGCGTGAGTGCACCTTCTTGTTGAACGCATTCTTCATTCTTTGTTGATACAGGCGTCCATGGCTCATGGCCGTCAAGCGCTTACCTTCAATAAGGTTGAGTTGGTCGTAGCGTGTTTGAGCCCACTCTGATTCTTCTTGGCCTGATTCCGCTAGTATCCTCTGGGAAGGGACCTCTACCTCAAACGGGAGTACCGCTTCCATTCCATAAACCAAGGAGTACGGTGTTTCCCCAGTAGAAGTTCGTACCGAAGTTTGGTATCCATGCAGGGCAAAAGGCAACATCTCATGCCAATCTTTGTATGACACTGTCATCTTCTGAATAATTTTCTCAATATTCTTATTATCTGCTTCCACGGCTCCGTTCATCTTTGGTCGGTAGGGCGTGGAATTGTGATGTTGGATTTTGAAATCCATGCACATTTCCTGCATCATTTGGTTATTTAGATTGGTGCCATTGTCAGTAATGATCTTCTTAGGGAGTCCGTACCGACAAATCAGCTCCCTCTTTATGAATTTGACCACCACACTCCTCATGACATTGGTGTAGGAAGCCGCTTCGACCCATTTGGTGAAGTAATCTATCACCACGAGAATGAAGCGATAACCGTTCGAAGCCTTGGGTTCGATGGCCCCTATGATGTCTATCCCCCACATGGAAGAAGGCCAAGGGGCAGACATGACATTTAAAGGATGTGGCGGAACATTGATATTGTCCGCGAACGCTTGACATTTATGGCATTTCCTTACATGGGTGCAGCAATCGCTTTCCATGGTGAGCCAGTAATAACCTGCTCTAAGGATCTTCCTGGCCATAGCATGCCCATTGGCGTGCGTTCCAAACGAACCCTGGTGGACTTCCTCGATCATGTGGTTCGCCTCTTTGGCATCCACGCATCGCATGAGGGTCATGTCATGGTTTCTCTTGTATAGGATGCTTCCGCTCATGAAGAAACTGGCCTCCAATCTCCTCAATGTCCTTTTGTCGTTGTCGGAAGCCTCCGGTGGGTACTCTTTGCTTTCAACGTATCGCTTGATATCAAAATACCAAGGCTTACCGTCCCGCTCCTCTTCCACCTAACAACAATGCGCGAGTCTGCCACGACACCAGAACTCTATGTACGGTAGGTCCCCGTGCAGTGTTAACTGGAACATGAACGCCAAAGTGGCGAGCGCATCCGTCATTTGATTTTCCTCTCGGGGAACGTGATGGAAGGAGATCTCATCAAAGGAACCGCCAATTCCTTGATATAGGCTTGGTAGGGTATCAACTTGGGGTCTCTAGTTTCCCATTCCCCTCTCAGCTGGTGGATCACTAGTGCAGAGTCCCCGTAGACCTTGAGCAGCTTGACATTGGAGTCAATTGCCGCCTGGACGGCCAGGGCACACGCTTCATACTCACCCATATTGTTGGTGCAGTCAAACCCCAGTCTGGCTGTGAAAGGTATACATTGATTGCTGGAGAGACCAATACTGCTCCAATGCCATGGCCTAGAATGTTTGACGCTCCATCAAACCATACAATCCACTTGTCCCGGTCCTCGTCTAGCTTTTCCTCAAACAAGGCCATGATGTCCTCATCCGGGAATTCAGGATGCATGGGTTGATAGTCGTTGAGAGGCTGTTGAGCCAAATAATCTGCCAAGGCGCTTCCTTTTATCGCCTTTTGGGTGATGTAGACTATGTCGAACTCGGATAGCAAAACCTGCCACCGGGCAATCCACCTTGTGAGAGCAGGCTTCTCAAAGATGTACTTAACCGGGTCCATCTTGGATATCAACCAGGTGGTATGGCTCAGCATGTATTGTCTTAGACGGTGGGACGCCCAGACTAAAGCACAACACATTCTTTCGAGCAGGGAGTAGTTCATTTCACAGGTTGTGAACTTCTTACTCAAGTAGTAGATAGCGTGCTCTTTCTTCCCGAACTCGTCATGTTGCCCCAGCATACATTGTTGGATCAAGTGGCCTCAAAATAATTAAGAAGGGGGGTTGAATTAATTATTCTTAAACCTTTACTAATTAAAAAATTACTCTTCTAAGGATTTTACTAAATTGTTAAGAGAATGAGGAGTAGAAGAGAAACTTAACAGAAAGTAAAAGCGGAAATTAAATGCACAGCGGAAAGTAAAAGAGTAGGGAAGAAGGAAACAAACACACAAGAGTTTTTATACTGGTTTGGCAACAACCCGTGCCTACATCCAGTCCCCAAGCGACCTGCGGTCCTTGAGATTTCTTTCAACCTTGTAAAAATCCTTTTACAAGCAAAGATCCACAAGGGATGTACCCTCCCTTGTTCTCTTTGAAACCCTAGTGGATGTACCCTCCACTAGAACTGATCTACAAGAGATGTACCCTCTCTTGTTCTCAGTCAAACCCAAGTAGATGTACCCTCTACTTGTACCACAAAGGATGTACCCTCCAATGTGTTAAGACAAAGATCTCAGGCGGTTAAACCTTTGATACTTTGTGAATGCGGATACAAAAGAATTCTCAGGCGGTTAGTCCTTTGAACTCTTTTGTATAAGGGAATGGGAAGAATCAAAAGAATTCTCAGACTGTGTCGTTTTGAATTCTTTGACAAGGGAGAAGGGAGACACAAAAGAATTAAGGCGGTTAGTCCTTTGTTCTTTTAGAAAAGGGAGAAGAGAGACACAAAAAGAATTCAGGCAGTTAGTCCTTGGCGAATTCTTTTCGGCAAAGGGAGAAGAGAATGAAAAGATGAATAGCACAAGTTTTCAAGGTTTGGAAAACCAGAAAACTTCAGAAAGCTTTTGGTACAAAGAAGAAAAAGAAGTTCAAAGAGATTCAAGGCTTGTAAAGGATTGTAAGAGATTGATTGGAAAAGTATTCAAGATTGTTGAAATGCAAAACAAAGCCTTGCTTTTATAGACTCTTCATGTTTGGTCAAGACAACCATTAGAAGAGTTATGACTTTTAGAAAAACTTAAAAAACCAATTTGAAAAAGTCAAAAACTATTTGAAGAGTTACATCTTTTGATTTTATTCAGAAACAATCACTGGTAATCGATTACCAAATCAGTGTAATCGATTACACAAAGCTTTTATGTGAAAGGATGTGACTCTTCACATTTGAATTTGAATTTCAACATTCAAAGGCACTGTTAATCGATTACCAAAACATTGTAATCGATTACAGATTTTTGAAATTAATTGGAACGTTGTAAATTCAATTTGAAAACTTTTTCAAAACAATTTTGCTACTGGTAATCGATTACAACAATCTGGTAATCGATTACCAGAGAGTAAAAACTCTTTGGTAAACATGTTTTGAGAAAAATCATGAGCTACTCAATTTTTGAGAAAAAACTTTTCATACTTATCTTGATTCATGAATCTTGAGTCTTGAATCTTGATCTTGATTCTTGAGATCTTGAACCTTGAATCTTGATTCTTGACTCTAAACTTTCTTCTTAAGTCTTGAATTCTTCTTGATTCTTATCTTGAACTCTTGAATTGTTCTTGATTCACTTGAGTTGTTCTTTGATTGATCTTTGAGCTTTTTGTCATCACCTTTGTCATCATCTTTTGTTATCATCATTGTTATCATCAAAACATCTTTGAATCACCTTTGATTCACCATGAAGCTTTGCTTCTACAATCTCCCCCTTTTTTATGATGACAACTTCTGAAATCAAGAAACACACACACACACTTTTTCCTAGTCGATCACTCACATAAATTCTCCCCCTTTGTTTTTGAATTTGTGCTTATCTTAAAATTAAATTGATTACTCATGTGAGTTCTTGATTTAATCCCATTTCTCTCCCCCTTTGGCATCAACAAAAAGCCAAAGTGCGTATCAAAATTTAAAGTATACAGATATAACTTAAACATCCATACAATCTTCATGGAAAAATATCAACCAAATCATGAAGCAAGAAGCAAAAACCATGAAAACCATGAAGCAACAATCATGAATAGATTAATTATAAAATCCACATAGCCAAATAACATATTTAATATTTGTTCAAGCATACCATGCAAGTAAGGAAATAGTAAATTGTTCAAATACCATAATAATAATAGAGATTTATTTTGATAAGTCACTAACGTCTATTAGTCCTAATTCTCTTCTAATGTTATAGAAGGTATCTTTACTTAGTGGTTTTGTAAAGATGTCTGCAAGTTGATTTTTAGTATCAACAAACTCAAAAACAATATCACCTTTTAAAACATGATCTCTAATAAAATGATGCCTAATTTCTATATGCTTGGTTCTAGAGTGAAGAACTGGATTTTTAGATATGTTTATAGCACTTGTGTTGTCACATTTTATGGGAATGTGATCTAATATTATTCCATCGTCAGATAGTTGTTGCTTCATCCACAAAATTTGTGCACAACAACTACCAGCAGAAATGTATTATGCTTCTGCTGTGGATAATGCTACACTATTTTGTTTCTTGCTATTCCAAGAAACAAGTGCAGACCCTATGAATTGACATGTACCACTAGTACTTTTCCAATTTGTTTTTGATCCAGCAAAATCTGAATCTGAGTATCCTACTAGGTTGCATAAAGAATTCTTAGGGTACCATAATCCTAAACTAGTTGTTCCTAATAGATATCTTATGATTCTTTTTACTGCCATTAAATGTGAAAACTTTGGATTTGATTGAAATCTTGCACACATGCATACACTAAACATAATATATGGCCTACTTGCAGATAAGTAAGGTAGAGATCCAATCATACCTCTGTATTGTTTTGGATCAACATGTTGACCGGATTCATCTTTGTCAAGATAACAACTTGTATTCATAGGAGTAGCCAAGTGTTTTGAGTTTTCCATTCCAAATCTATTAATGAGTTCTTTGCAATACTTTGCTTGATTGACAAAGATCCCATCATTTGTTTGTTTGATTTGTAGTCCAAGAAAGTAATTTAACTCACCCATCATGGACATTTCAAATTCACTTTGCATGTCAATAGAAAACTCCTTGCACAAAGATTCATTAGTAGATCCAAAAATTATATCATCAACATAAATTTGTACTAACAAGATATCATTATCCTTCTTTTTTATGAATAAGGTGGTATCTACCTTCCCTCTATTAAAATTCTTTTCTAATAGGAATTTACTTAATCTTTCATACCAAGCCCTAGGTGCTTGTTTTAAGACATAAAGTGCCTTCTTTAATCTATAGACATGGTCTAGTTTTTGTGAGTCTTCAAACCCAGGTGGTTGTTCCACATATACCTCCTCCTGAATTAGACCATTTAAGAAAGCACTCTTGACATCCATTTGATATAGTTTAAAATTCATAGCGGATGCATATGCTAATAACATCCTAATGGCTTCTAATCTAGCTACAGGTGCAAAAGTTTCTTCATAGTCTATACCTTCTTCTTGGTTATATCCTTTTGCTACAAGTCTAGCTTTATTTCTAATTACTATACCATTTTCATCCAATTTATTTCTAAATACCCACTTAGTTCCTATGATTGCATAATCTGAAGGTTTTTCTACTAATTCCCATACATCATTTCTTTCAAATTGATTTAATTCTTCTTTGCACCTTCCCATCCTTCTTAGGGACTGGTACAATGTTGGTAACCCATTCTGGGTACCGAGCAATAGCCAAAAAACCAGCATCAAATTGTTTCTTTACCTCTTCTTTTATTTTCAAGGATGTCTCGGGCTTCATCCTCCTCAGCTTTTGTTTTACCGGGGAACACTCAGGATTTAGAGGTAATATGTGTTGTACGATGTCAGAACTCAAACCGGGCATGTCTTGGTACGACCAAGCAAAGATGTCTTGGTAGTCTTTTAGCAGGGCTGTCAATTCTTCACGGATGGGTGCGGTCATACTCGTGCCTATCTTTACTTCTTTTTTCCCATTATCGGTTCCTAAGTCCACTAGTTCTGTCTCTTCTTGATGAGGCCCCATCTCTTGGTCCTCATGGGCGATTTTCTTCTCCAACTTCGGGGGAAGTCCTACATCTTCGTCCTCTTCACCCTCTGTCTGATCTGTTTCTTGCTTGAAATCGATGGTCGGGTCCCAGGTATTAGTACCTTCGAGGGACTCGTCGTCGGATCTGGCGTTTTAAACGTAAAGAAATAAACATGCAAATGAATGAGAATGGGTAGAGACGTAGGAACAGATGAAGAAAGATCTTTATATTATAAATGTAGGAACAAAAGACATAATGCCTTAACAAAAGGAAACTCTAAATCCTAGGCCCAACCGTAGAGTTTAAAAGCCACAAAGGGTTACATTATGTTTGTCGCGTAAATGTCTGGGCGCTCCTCCACTTGCCAATTTCCTAGTTGGAAACCAGGAGGGCATGGTCGTACCAAATCCGACCCACTCGGAGAGTCATCTTCGCATATCGCAACAACTTGTCCTTCGTGTCCTAGACTCGCGCTTATAAAGCTCCTATTGATGTGGCAGGGCGGGCCCCCTTCGACTTTTCGTCCCAATTGCGAGCTTTGGCTTCCGCTCTTCCTTCCCGCAAAACTTTTTCTTATGTCCGCCTGTGTGGGTTTATAGCCTAACCCAAACTTCCCACGGTTTCCTCTGGTACTTATCAGGCTGGTTCTGCCGCCGTTGTTCATGGCTAAACCCATTCCGGGCTCGTAACCATTCCCCAACATCACTCGGGCCACCATTACTGTTGTATCGGACAGGCATGGTTGCCCATAGAAGGAATCCACGAAGGCAATGCTTACTACCTCAAAAGACTAGAAGGCTGTTTCTAATGACTCCTCCGCGGCTTCCACATATGGCATAAAGGACGGGCAACTTACCAAGATGTCTTCCTCGCCTGACACAATAACCAAATGCCCTTCTACTAAGAATTTCAATTTTTGGTGGAGTGTGGAGGAAACGACTCCCACTGAGTGAATCCACGGGCGTCCCAAAAGATAGTTGTAAGCCGGGTAAATATCCATTACTTGGAAGGTAACCTGACAGGTATGGGGGTCTATCTGTACAGGGAGGTCGATCTCTCCCCTAACCTCTCGGCGGGTGCCGTCGAAGGCACGGACCACCATGGAACTTGGCTTTAGATGGGAAGCGTTAAATGATAATTTCTCCAATGTGCTTTTGGGCATTACATTTAAACTGGAACCGTTATCGATGAGCACCTTGGCCACGACGTGGTCTATGCATTTGACTGATACATGCAAAGCCCTGTTATGCATTTTCCCCTTGGCAGGGATTTCTTCTTCGGCGAAGGGGAGATAGTTGTTGGCGGTGATGTTATTGACGAGTCCTCCAAAGCCTTCTACAGAGATATCTTGGGCCACATGAGCTTCATTCAAGACCTTTACTAGCAAAGCCCGATGAGGCTCAGAGCTCATGAGTAATTCCAAAAGAGAGACCCTGGCCGGGGTTTTGTTGAGCTGCTCAATGACCTTGAACTCGCTTTGCTGAAAAATGCAGAGGAACTCGCCTGCCTCCTCTAGCGATACTTCCTTCTTGCCATAGCCATCCCTTTTCTCCGGAAGACCTTTTACTAGAATATCCTCGTTCGGAGTGAGGGTCGTTTTGTCATTTTGTTCTCCTTCCATCTTTGCCTTCCCTTTAACATTTGCGGGTTGTGTCAGCAGGTCGAGGGGTGCAAACACGCGACCGCTGTGGGTCACGCCGCTCAGCCCCGTGATATTGGTTAACTTGGCTGACAACGAGTTGATGTTGGTGACCTCTTCCTTCCTTTCACTTGGAGGTGCATACCTCCACGAGACTGCGTGGCTATTTCGGTATGGAAACGAAACAGGTTTAACTACCGAGGGGTATCGGGGCTTTTGGGGAGCTGCGTCTTTGGTGAAATATACCACTAAAGGCTTAGGCCTTCCAAAACTTCTCTCATCTGCAGACTGCATACATATATGCTGCTCTTCCCTCCCCTCATCGCCGACTTCCAATCGACCTTAATCTATCATCTACAGGTCCTCCACTGCTAAACATGTTTCCATGTTATGTAGCTCGCAGGGATGCATCAAACAGGAATCCTCTTCGTGCCCAACGTGGGGAATTACGCCCCCCTTTTGTAGGGCCTCGTAGATAAACCTCCTGGGGGTCGTCACGTCCTTCAAAGGCTTAGACCTACGCGGCCTCCCCGACTCGACGGCTTTAACTGCTCCCCCTCCATGATTGGCAAGCGGGTTTGTTTTCACATTGGGCCGATCCTCTTGAAACGTCAACCATCCGGCGTCTATCAAATGTTGGACCTTGTATTTAAGGGCCAGGCATTTTTCGGTAGAGTGGTTTCCCATGGTATGCGCAAGTTGCGTCAGGGTCATACCACTTTGGGAAAGGAGGCTGGTAGATCTGGGTGAATTCTGGAATTGGCCTTGGGGGAATTCTGGAATTGGCCTTGGGGGAAAGTTCCTCGTCGCGTTGGAACCGGCACCAAAGTGGGCATTGCCGGCCGAGCGAGTCGTGGTTGGAGCCGGAGCTTGAGGGGCCTCCCTTTGGATGGGGGCGGGCACTCTAGGCTGTACTGGTGCTGAATTGGAAGAGTTCCCGACGTGAGTTGAGAAGCTTAGGTGATGTTGCGCGTACTGATGGGTACCACGAGAGGTCTGCGGTGGCTTGACCCATGTGGGCGCCGAAGTGACGACATGGGTATCTCCTTCCTTCCTTTTTGCCCCAGTTGCTCCGATCCTCCTAGCATTAGTACTTGTGGAGGAGATGTAATCGAACTTCCCTCTCTTCAAACCTACTTCGATTCTCTCCCCGGCAAATACCAAGTCCGCGAAGTTGGAGGGCATATAGCCTACCAACTTCTCATAGTAAAACACTGGTAAGGTGTCTACCATCATGGTAATCATCTCCCTTTCGACCATGGGAGGGGCCACTTGTGCTGCCAGGTCTCTCCACCGCTGTGCGTACTCTTTAAAGGTCTCACTTTCCTTCTTAACCATGTTCTGCAGGTGAGTGCGATCGGGAGCCATATCGGAATTGTTTGCCTAAGGAAGGCAGTAATCAGATCCTTCCAAGTATGGATGCGGGAAGCTTCCAGATTAGTGTACCAAATGACCACGGCTCCAGCCAAGCTATCTTGGAAAAAGTGCATTAACAACTTTTCATCCCTAGAATGCGCCCTCATCTTGCGACAATACAGCTTGAGATGGTTCTTAGGACAAGTCGTCCCTTTGTACTTGTCGAAATCAGGTACCTTGAATTTTGGGGGGACGACGACATCCGGTACCAAGCAAAAATCCGCCATGTCCGTGAACGGATACTCGCCAAAGCCTTCAACAGCTCTCAATCTCTCCTCGATGAGATCGAGTTTCCTTTTTTCTTTCGCCATCGGGGGTGGTCCTTCTGTGGACAAGAATATTGGCTGCGTTGTGAGGTTGTGCTGAGGCAATTTGTTGGGCGCCGGCCCCTCGACGGGGACCGGGGGTTAGAAATTGACATCCCCTTGGGCATACTCTCGATGATCCTCGTTGGGCTATCGAGGAGGCTCCCCTTCAAGGATGGGGGAAGGGACATGACCCGCGTCATCACGTTTGATTGGTGGCGTGTAATTAGGTGGTAATCCATAAGGGTAAGCCACCCGGTTGTATCCCAAATGGGGGTTGCTGATGTGCCCCAGTGTGCTCCTTTCTCGTCCTACCGCGTTTGGGAGAGGATGGTGTGCGATAGCTGGGAGAGTTGGGTCTGCTTCGGCAACCGAACTAACAGCGGCAGCAGTGGCCACGTTATTCTCTATAAGTTGTCTCATTCCTAACATGGCCTCCATCATGGAAGCCATTTGCTCTTTCAAAGCCGACATGTCGGCTTTCATCTGTTCCTGTGTCTCCTCTTGGTCACCCATTGTCCTAGATTTGGATCTGGTGCGATAAGGATGCCTTGGGCCGCATTTAGTTATGGCGTTTTTCCAAAAAACCAAACATGAGGAGTAGGTAAAGAAAAATGAATGCATGCTAGAGATAAAATGCGGGAGTGATTTGATTCGCACTAATCTTTGGAATAAAAACATGGGATAAACTCATTTTATTCAGAAAGTTATAACTAGTCAAGATCTGAGTGACAATACAAACTTCCTAGCGGTTTCTAATTATATGGGCCATTAAGTCTATCATATGCTGACAATAGCTGAGAAGTCTGTGGATCTCCTCGGCGGCGGAGTAGGTGTCCACCATTGCTTTGGCCTTGGCTAGCAATCGGGGAAGCTCTTGACTCCCGTTTAAGGTAAGAGCAAATCGGTGCATCCACATTGTTGCCTCTTGATGTAACGAGTTGATCACCCTTCCCCTAGCCTCCTTTTCCGCGTACACTTGGTCATACTCGTCCGCCACTTTATGCTCGTGGGCTATGGCTAGATTTAATTCTTCTTGGTACTTGTTGATGATGGCTAACATGCTGGTCTCTGTCTCACATAAACGCTGAGACAAGTTTCTTTTGGATTTTGAGCAAGTAGCTAACTCCTCTTTTAAGACCATGCTATGTGCTCGTGATTGGTCTCTCTCTTCCCTTCAAAGCTTGAGCTCACTGTTGCTGCCCCACAAAGCTCCACGGAATTTTTCTCAGCCATGCTCTTCCTTGCGAGCCCTCTTGGTTTCTTGTTCAAGGGCTCTTGTGGTAACTGCATTTCCTTCTCGTAACTCGACACACTTTTTCCGGACGTCTGTAGCGACTAACTTGAATTTTTCTTTGGCAAGTCTTGCTTTTCCTAGTTCGGTTTTTAGAGCCCGGACTTCTTCATCCTCTTCTGGAGCTTCGAAGCTCTCCTCTTTGATAATTTTCAACTTGGAGAGCCAATCTAACCCTCATGTACGAACTTTCAGCCATTCATGATAACCACCGATGATGCCATTACGGATGCCCCTAAGTTCTTTATCTTTCCTTAACGGGCCTTCCCACGCCTTATGTACTCTTTGTATAGCCTTGAAACTTTGCACACCGAAATCTCTCGCAAGGAAAGGAGAAAGGCTTTCTTCCGTTAGTGCTCCCCTCATGGGGTACCCTAACTGTCTTATAGCAAGTGCAGGATTGTAGTTAATGCAACCCCTCGTTCCTATTAATGGGATGTTTGGGTAGTCCCCACATGAGAAGAGAACTCCCTCCTTTCCTTCCTTCCGTCGAGGAAACCAGTTGATTGTTCTGCCTTCTATCCCAGCCAAGTGTTGGTCCCAATCTACTCCTCTCTTTTCGACACACGAGCGATGGCTTTGGAGCGGACATGGATGCCTTATGTCTTGTTGGAATAGGTGCGAAACCAACCATACACAAAGAGCGGGTAAACAGCAGATGATCCGTGTGCCACTCTTCTCGCACCTTCGGTCAAATGTGTCAAATAAGTCCGCCAAGATAGCTACCACCGGGCTCTCTTTGCTATGGTGATATGCAGGGAAAGCATCAATTGCGGCTAGGTCCACCAAACCATCCATGTTTGGAAAGAGGACAACCCCAAAGATTAGCAAGGCTAATACGTCCATAAATGGGACCCACTCTTCTTGATTCACCATATCCCTTGCCTTGCCTTCTAAGTACTTCCGTGGTAGGCCCACTACGCCGTTTCAAGTTTGCTTTACACGACCCAATCCTCTCGCCGAATCCCTGACCATAACTGCAATCTTGCTCAAGGAGGGAAGAAACCCGGAGAAAAGATACGGTTTCCTTCCCCCAAGAGGACATCCTAGAATCTCCTTAAATTCTTCGATAGTTGGTACTAATTGGAAGTCTCCAAACGTGAAGCATCTCAAAGGCTGGCATAGTATTGGGTGAGTGATACAACGGCTTCTGTGGATATCTCTGCTATGGTCAAATCGAAAATCTTTCCGCCTTGCGGAAGGCTTGCATTTGGAGAGGTCCCATCAACCGCCCTAACTCCTTAATGCTGGTGATATCTAGGCCCTTAATCTTGACTTGATAAAACCTTTTTCCAGTTTGATTTGTTCCCATGTTTTACTAAAGTGAAACAAAAACCTAGTGCGAATCAAAACTCCGACATCTATCATGGGTGGAATGGATGAATGCATGAAGAAATGCATATGACACAGATGCAATTTATGAATACGGGAGCCTGAGAAATTGTCTCCTTCTTAGATACAACATCTTGGGGTAGCACGGTGCTCGACATATGTATTTAAAAAGGTGGCACAGACCCTCCGTTGGTTTGCCAAAGAGAGGGGATCAAGACAAAACCCGTGCATGATAAGGCACAACATGGGAATGTACATAGTATGACACTATCCACAAACAAATATAATCATAGGGGTACATGACATTTTGACTATATGCATGACAGTGTGAAAAAAATGGCACGCAACGTGCTTGCTCTGTGCCCCTATTTTAGGGACCTATATGGGAGAGAGCTAAAAGGGATTTTAGCGATAATTCCCAACGTTGTCATATCTCTCTTGATGGTCTCTAGAGGTATCATCCCCTTTGAAGAACGTATTGCAGCAATAGGGACTACTAGCAACAATATGTTGTCAAAGAGAAAAACTCTAGATGAGGGTTCATTGTAATCAAGCAAGTCGGAGACCTAGCATGATCACAGATTCACCTCCACTCCTTAAGTTCCCACGAACCCAGGTATAGGGCCCCTTTTTCAACTCACCGTGTGTGTAAATAGTGTTGGTGTTTATGTGCATCACATGAATAAATATTTACCTCATGCATACATTTTAAAACACACTAAAAGCATCAAAAGAGTTTATATACACAAGAACATAAGAAAGAAAGAAGAAAAGACAAAGAACAAGAACAAAAGGGAAGTCATAGTAAAGAAAGCACACTGATTGATTGGCCTAACTCTCTAAAAAACAGTCCCCAGCGGAGTCGCCAACTGTCGCAACCTACCCTTCAGCAGGAGGGCGACGCGAGACTCACGGGAGCATTTTCCAAGGAAGGAAAACACGCGGAGTCGCCACCAACGTTTATTTGAGGAAAACATCGGAAAAAACCGGAAAAGACATGGTCTACAAACTTTAAGTGAAAGGTTCGGGAGTTGTATTTACACACGAGGAAGGTATTAGCACCTAACGCATCAGTCACAAAGGACGGCAACCTTTAATCAAGTGTGTGAATATGACTTCAATTTGTGTTAACTTCCCTTTTTTACGTTCTTATGTCTTTTTTGCCTTTTTATATTTTTTTATTTTTTTGTGGTTGACAAGGGTGTTTCCCTTGCTCCTACGTATTCCTCAATTGTGATAAGGAAATCAGACCTACGTAGTTCTTTGAGAACTAAGCATTGGTTAAGTTGTTTTTATCCTTTTTTTGCAAGATATATTTTGGTTGAATGAAAGGTCATTTAAGGCGTTGAACCATTAAACAGTCTTTCGGTTCTTTTGAAAGGAGAGAAAACATTAAGGCATTGAACCATTAATGATCTCTTATTATTATTTTTTTTTTTTTGAAAGAGGTGGCAAAGCTACGTGTTGATTTTAGGCTTTAGAAATCCACGTTTAACCAATAAAAGCGGAAAAGACCATTTCAAGGCGTTGGACCTTAAAAATGGATTTTTAGGTGATGACAAAAGTTTGATTTATGAATTGATTTTAGCCTTAGTTTCACTTTGGTTATTAGTGTCATACCCTAATTTCGTCCGGGGACCTTTGCTTGATGACATGCAACTTTTGTTTGGTCCTGGTGAGGTGCTTGGCACCCATCATTAAGCAATTTGTGAAATTCCGGGACATGCCGGAAAACAAAAGAAAATATTGATGCACAATCCGTAAGGTTCCGTGACACACCGAAAATCAAATGGAAGCATCGTTGCACAATTAGTGAGGTTCCGTAACATTCCGTAAGTCAAAAAGGGGATGATTATGTAATCCGCAAGGTTCCGTAACATTACGGAAAGAAAACAAGTATCGTTACGAAATTCGTAAGTTTTCGTAACTTTACGAAAAAGAATCACAAAAAAAAAGGCAGGGGGTGTACTTAGTAAAAATGGGGGTGCAAATAGCAACCAGGACCACTTGGGCCCTCCAGAAGATTCCTCCAGAAGGCTGTTGCTTCTGGAGGAAGCTACCCCGCTCGCCTGGGCGAGCTGGGTGGCAAGCTTCTCCCCCAATTTTCTATAAATAGGGGGAAAAGTGAAGTAGAAAAGGGTTCAGCTCCTTAGGCACTTCTCTCTCTTTCGAATTTGCTTGGAAAAATTGTTTTCGTGAAGAAAATCCAAGTCGAGGCGCTTCCGAAACGTTTTTGTAACGTTTCCGTGAGGAATTTCGCGAAGGTTTCGACCGTTCTTCGACGTTCTTCATTCGTTCTTCATCGTTCTTCGATCTTCAACGGGTAAGTACCTCGAACCAAGCTTTTCGATTCATTCTATGTACCCGTGGTGGTCCACATTGTGTTTCGTGTATTTTTATTCACGTTTCATTTACTTTTTATACCCCCCTTTTGATGTGCTTAAGCCATTTTATTTAAGTCATTTCTCGCTTAACCTAAAAATAAAATAAATTTCCACCAATCGTTTGAATTGTATTATCCGTTAACTTCGGTTAAAATGAATTCTGACCGTTCGGTCGTGCCGTAACCACGTTGGAAATCAAAAAAGAGGTAAAATAATAATATAATAATCAAAAAATGTCTTTTAGTAAAATAAAGCGGAAAATCAATCGGACATTTTCTCTTTGGGATTTCTCATTCTTAATTGAATTGACTAATAACTAAAGTGAAACTAAGGCTAAAATCAACTCGCCTAGTCAAGCTCGTCCACAAAAATAGGTTTTTGAAATTTTATCACTTCAATTTCTTATTAAGTAAAATGGGTCATTTTTAAGGTCCAACGCCTTAAAATGATCACCTTTCAAGTAAAAAGAATCACTTGATTCACGCATAAAAGAACTACGTAGGTCTGATTTCCTCATCGCAATTGAGGAATATGTAGGAGCAAAGGGAAACACCCTTGTCGACCACAAAAATAGAAAAAATATAAAAAGGTGTAAAGGATATAAAGACATAAAAAGGGAACATAAAAATCAAGGTCATGTTTGCACATTCGATTAAAGGCTGCCGTCCCTTGGGACAGACGTGTGGGGTGCTAATACCTTCCCCGTGCGTAAATACAACTCCCGAACCTTTCACTTAAAAGTTCGTAGATCGCGTCTTTTCCGGTTTTTCCGACGTTTTCCTCAAATAAACGTTGGTGGCGACTCCGCGCGTATTCCTTTCGTGGAACACGCATCCCGCGAGTCACGCGTCGCCCTCCCGCCGAAGGGTAGGTTGCGACAGTTCGCGACTCCACTGGGGACCATTTTTAGAGAGTTAGGCCATTTAATCTTGTGCAATGTTTTATCATGACTTTCTCCTTTGATTGGTTTCCATTTATTTGTCTTATGTTCTTGTGTATATAAACTCTTTGTTGCTTTTAGTGCGTTTTAAAATATATGCATGAGGTAAAAATTTATTCATTTGATGCACACAAACACCAACACTATTTGCACACACTGTGAGTTGAAAAAGGGCCCTATACCCGAGTTCATAGGAACATAAGGAGTGGAGGTGAATCTGTGATCATGCTAGGTCTCCGACTTGCTTGATTACAGTGAACCCTCATCTAGAGTTTTCCTCTTTGAAAACATATTGTTGCTAGTAGTCCCTACTGCTGCTGTATGTTCTTCAAAGGGGATAATACCTCTAGAAACCATCAAGAGAGATATGACTACCTTAGGGGTTATCACTAAATGCCTAGTTAGCTCTCTCCCTTATAGGTCCCTTAAATAGGGGCACGGAGCAAACACGCTGCGTGCCATTTTTCACACTGCCATGCATAAGTATCATATACCCTTTTGCTTATGTTTAGTGAATATTGTCATACTATGTACATTCCCGCATTGCGCCTTCTGCATATGCGTCGCATATGGGTTCTGTCTTGATCCCCTCTATAGACAAATCAACGGAGGGTCCGGGTCACCGTCTTAAATACATACGTTGGGGCACTTTGCTACCCCTAGACGTTGTGTCTAAGAAGGAGACAATGTCCCGGGCACCCGCATTCTTAAAATACATCTGTGTCATATGCATTCCTTCATGCATTCATCCATTCCACCCATGAGATATCAGAGTTTTGATTTGCATCAGCTTTTTGTCTCACTTTAGTAAGCATGGGGACAAATCCAACCGGCAAGAGGTTTTACCAAGTCAAGGTTAAAGGCCTAGATACCACCAGCATCAAGGAGTTAGGACGGTTGATGGAACCTCTCCAAATGCAAGCCTTCCGCAAGACTTACGGAAAGATCTTAGAGTTGACCATAGCAGAGGTATCCATAGAAGCCATTGCATCACTCACCCAATACTACGACCAGCCTTTGAGATGCTTCACGTTCGGAGACTTCCAATTGGTACCAACCATTGAAGAATTTGAGGAAATTCTAGGATGTCCTCTCGGGGGAAGAAAACCATACCTGATGCAATCCTACCCCGCAAGGGCATTGGCTAGAAGACTCCAAGTAGATTGGGCTAGAGATCCAAGGAAAGGCCCTAGGGTTCTCATGAGCCTTAGGGTAGATTTCGAGCTCATGGGCTAAGTATGAGCCCGCTTATCTTTGTAAACATTAGAATAGGTTTTTCCTTCGTCTAGGCCTTGTATTTTGGCCATTCTAGTAGTATAGGGTTTTAGCCTTGTATTTCGGGGCATTTTGAGTTGTCTTTGTAATAAGCACTTTTTTTTTTTATTTTCATGTTTTTTGTCATGGGGGTGAGCTTAGCTATTATAGGGGGTGTGTAGCTAAGCTCTAGCTTCTCATCTCAAGGAGGTGAGCTTAGCCATTAGAGAGGTATGTGTAGCTAAGCTCTAGCTTCTTTAGGAATCTTCTTAAGGAAGCTTCTCAAGGAGGTGAGCTTAGTTATGAGAGGGGTGTGTGTAGCTAAGCTCTAGCTTCTCAAGGAAGTTTTCTCAAAGAAGCTTCTCAAGGAAGTTTTCTCAAGAAAGCTTCTCAAGGAAGCTACCTAGTCTATAAATAGAAGCATGTGTAACACTTGTTGTAACTTTGATGAATGAGAGTCTTGTGAGACATACTTCAAAGTTCCACTTCTATACCTCTTTTATTCCTTCAATTTCGTGCTCCCCCCTCTCTCTTTCTCTCCCTCTTTCTTTTCCTCCATTGAAGCATCCTCTCCAAGCTTCTTATCCAAGGCTCATCTTGGTGGTGAAGCTCCTTCTTCCATGGCTTATTCCTTAATGGATGGCGCCTCCTCTCACCTATTTTCCTTTGTATTCCGCTGCATCTCCATGGTGGAAAATCACCATTAAAGGACCCCATTGAAGCTCTAAGATCCAGCCTCCATAGAAGCTCCACAAGCAAGCTTCCATCAAGTGGTAATCAGAGCACAAGAGCTTCAAGTAGGTGCTCCTTAAACCTCCATTAATTTTTTTTCTTTGCCTTCTCTTCCATTGTTGTTTCTTAATTTTTCTCCATGTATCTCCTCACATGTCTTGTTCTAAATGTTGTTAACATGATTCTTTAGAGTTTCCACCGATTAAACTTGCTATAGAAGTTAGATTTGATTTTCTATGGTTCAAATTTCTTGTTCTTGTTCTTGAACCATGAATTGTGTTGAGTTTAGGTTCCTTTGAGTTTTGTCTTGTTATTTTTTGTGGCTGAAACCTAAACCATAAAATTCTTACAAAAATATTAAAGTAGAAGAAAACCTCATAAATCTAGAGTGACTTGTTCACCTATTGTAGTTTTGTCATAGAAGTCATGTCTAGTCATGAAACTTGTCACATAAGATTTCTTATGTTGTGCTGAATTTTATTTTCTTGTTTCTTTGTCTAACTCATTTGTTCATGAGTGTATGAAATTCTTTTAGCCTATTATTTGATTTGAGTCAAATCTTTCATGTTAATTAGTCCTTAACATGTTCATGCAAAATTCTTAGAGAGTCTTTGATTGTGAACCTTTTCTTGAACTTTTAGGTTTCTTTATGATTGTGTCTATTGTGAATTTGAGTTTTGGTGATTGAATTGCTGGCTGAAATGTTGATCCTAAGTGAATATTGAACTCCGAAAACTGTGGTAAACAATCCTAGTGAGTTCAACATACATAGGAAGGTTGAAAGTAAGCCCAAGGCAATCAATATACCATGCTTAAAGAAACAAATCGCTGGTGCTGGCAGCTTGGACATACAAACTTGTAAAAATTACTGAGAATTGGTTACTTCGAATTTTGAGCTAAACTTTTTACTGAATTTTATAGACATCTGGAAAAAAGTTATAAAAAAAGAAACAAGTGATTTGGATAAAAGGAAAAAATACGAAAAATCGCACAAGTTGGCAGGAAAATCAGTATCCAGAAAAAAAAGGTGAAAGGGAAGGGTGCTTGTTGTTTTGGCTCAAAATTTATTCTATAATTGGAAATTTCAATTCAAAATTAGTGTGAAGACAAGTGCCAAAGCTAGAGTTTTGTTGAGCCTTTTTTTTCAGTTTTTTTTACTCTACTCTAGAGCCATTCTAAGTTTCTCTTTGAGTCCTAGCTTGCTTCTATGTCCTTTTCATTGCTTTAATTGTTGAATAATCCTTGAAAAATTGTCTTGTTAAAACTCCATTGGTTTAGCTTTCATTTCATTTTTTTTGGTCTTTGGTTATTGCTTGTCTCTTTGTTTCCTTGTTTGTGGGTTGCCATATAGGGAATTGGAAGGAGGATTGGTGCCATCCCTTGAAGAATTTGAGTCCAGAAGCAAGGGGCCAACCACCTTAAGAGCTATTGGACAAAGAAGCACTCCAAATTGAGTGAATCACCAAAGAGAGAACAACCACCAAAATTGAGGACCGTTTTGTAATTTTGTAATTTGCAATTTACTTACCTTCATTGCTTTCAAGTTTTTGTAACAAAAAGGCCTTTCATTGGAAGTGTGTTGGGAGCCTCCAATAGGTTACCAAACTTCTATTTGTGTGTAATAATTTTAGGCAATTTTTTACTTAGGATAGTAAGTGTTTTGTTGGGAACCTTGAATGTGGACATCCAAACACTCTTAGGATTCACCTAGTTTACATTTCTTGCTTACTTTCATAGCTTATTTCTTTTACCTTCCATTGTCAAACCGCCTAGATAGCTTGCATTTTACCAATTAGTTTTTTTACCTTATCTTTCACACCTCTTTTAGTGTTTATTTGGCTAGTTTCAACCATAGTTTCTTTTACCTTTTGTTTTCAAACCTCCAACAAGAAAGAACCACAACTTAGGAACCAACATGAGTCATCATTCATCTAGTGTTAATGGCGAGGGTACTAGTCATAAAGACCCTTTATCTAGAATCTTAGATGAGTTGAGTTCCCTCAAGTTATGGAAAGAAAAACAAGAGAGAAAAGAAAAAGGAAAAAAAAGAGAGGAAGAAATAAGTCAAGATGAAAGAAAGAAAATAAGAGAGGAAGAAAGAAGAAAAATAATGAAAGAAATGAAAAGAGAAAAACATGCCTCCTATAGTAGTCATAACTCTTGCAAGAGCCTAAGTGAAGAACTTCGTGACTATTACGAAGGAAGGCATAGGTCACATCTTAGACCTCACTCCCATAGAAGAGAAAAGGAAAGAAAGCCTCAAGAGGCTAACATTAACCTCTCATACTTCCATGGGAAGGACAATGTAGAGGCTAACTTAGATTGGGAAATAAGGGTAGAGCAACAACTTAAAATGAAGTCTACTTCAAAATCTTATGGCTCTCACTCTTATCCAAAGAAAGACCAAGGTCAAGGCATCTTAGGGGTGACACCTTCTAAGCCCAAAGATGATAAGGGGAAGGCAATAGAAAAGCAAGCCCCTAAGGCTAGTATGCAAGAGAAAACTAGCTCTATAAAGTGCTTTAAATGTCTTGGAAGAGGACACATTACTTCTCAATGCCCCACCACAAAAACCATGATTATGAGGGGCCAAGACATTTATAGTAGCCAAGATGAGGCTACTACTTCACCTTCCTCTAGTGAAAGTGAAGAAGCAAAAGGGGAAGAATCTAGTGAAGAAATCTACCCCCAAGAAGATGGACAACCATTAGTGGTTAAAGAGAAGTGTAAGGAGGTAAGTGTCTCCTCCAAGAGGTTAGCTAAGAAGGAAACTCATTTTATAATAAAGACAAACATTAAAGAAACTTTCCCTCTTAGAAAACCTCCACATTTTCTCTTTTGTAAAAAGACACTTGCTAGCATTGCAACACCTCTTGGGCTTGAGTTTATTCCTCAAGTAAAGAAGTTGTTGGATGAGGGTTTGGTTCGCAAGAGCTTAAATCCTTGTGCTTTTTTGGTGCCCAAAATAGGTATTATTAGGCACCAAGTCCCTAAAATAGGTGGTATGATGAATGTTTTGAGTGGTGCAACCCTCTTTTGTAAAATCACTCGTACACCTAACATCTTCATGGTGTGTGTACATAGGGACCCATTAGGTAGGTTTGTTCTTATTTTTAGTTTCAATACAAACTTAGGTACTCATATGGGACACCTTAGGTTTGTCATACTTTTTGGTAGGAATAATCAATATGAAAATACAGAAAAAGGTATGTTTTATTGCGTTACTTTTCTTAATTTTTCAAATAGTGATCAACGGGTTCCCATGAACCCTAAGAGAATAAAGGTCATTCCTAAGTGGCTCACTCCACCAAGTATAAGAAAAATTTGGGGCATCCATGACTTAACAAACTTTTACAAAAGGTTTGTCCCATATTTTTCTATACTTGTAGCACCACTCATTGAGTTGGTGAGAAACCATGTTCCTTCATGGGAAGATGCCCAGGAAATGAGTTTTCAGACCTTACCTTACTTCAACATACCAAACACCACTAATACATGTGTTGTTGTTCTTTTTACAGGTGTTGAGGGAAGGAGCCCAGAGTATGAAGAACCTCGGGATTTGAGGTCAAATCCTTTCCAAGGTGGAGGGAATGATGCAATCCTACCCCGCAAGGGCATTGGCTAGAAGACTCCAAGTAGATTGGGCTAGAGATCCAAGGAAAGGCCCTAGGGTTCTCATGAGCCTTAGGGTAGATTTCGAGCCCATGGGCTAAGTATGAGCTCGCTTATCTTTGTAAATATTAGAATAGGTTTTTCCTTCGTCTAGGCCTTGTATTTTGGCCATTCTAGTAGATAAGGTAAAACCGCCTAGATAGCTTGCATTTTACCAATTAGTTTTTTTACCTTATCTTTCACACCTCTTTTAGTGTTTATTTGGCTAGTTTCAACCATAGTTTCTTTTACCTTTTGTTTTCAAGGCTTGATGGAAGCTTGCTTGTGGAGCTTCTATGGAGGCTGGATCTTAGAGCTTCAATGGGGTCCTTTAATGGTGATTTTCCACCATGGAGATGCAGCGGAAGACAAAGGAAAATAGGTGAGAGGAGGCGCCATCCATTAAGGAATAAGCCATGGAAGAAGGAGCTTCACCACCAAGATGAGCCTTGGATAAGAAGCTTGGAGAGGATGCTTCAATGGAGGAAAAGAAAGAGGGAGAGAAAGAGAGAGGGGGGAGCACGAAATTGAAGGAATAAAAGAGGTATAGAAGTGGAACTTTGAAGTATGTCTCACAAGACTCTCATTCATCAAAGTTACAACAAGTGTTACACATGCTTCTATTTATAGACTAGGTAGCTTCCTTGAGAAGCTTTCTTGAGAAAACTTCCTTGAGAAGCTTCTTTGAGAAAACTTCCTTGAGAAGCTAGAGCTTAGCTACACACACCCTTCTCATAACTAAGCTCACCTCCTTGAGAAGCTTCCTTAAGAAGATTCCTAAAGAAGCTAGAGCTTAGCTACACATACCTCTCTAATAGCTAAGCTCACCTCCTTGAGATGAGAAGCTAGAGCTTAGCTACACACCCCCTATAATAGCTAAGCTGACCCCCATGACAAAAAAACATGAAAATAAAAAAAAAGTCCTTATTACAAAGACAACTCAAAATGCCCCGAAATACAAGGCTAAAACCCTATACTACTAGAATGGCCAAAATACAAGGCCTAGACGAAGGAAAAACCTATTCTAATATTTACAAAGATAAGCGAGCTCATACTTAGCCCATGGGCTCGAAATCTACCCTAAGGCTCATGAGAACCCTAGGGCCTTTCCTTGGATCTCTAGCCCAATCTACTTGGAGTCTTCTAGCCAATGCCCTTGCGGGGTAGGATTGCATCAATACCTTTCTTCCGGGTGTCTCCCCTCTTTGAGCAGAATTGCGACTGTGATCAAGGATTCAGCCAGAGGTTTGGACCGCATAAAACAGACTCGAAACGGCATAGCGGGCCTACCACGGAAGTACCTAGAAGACAAGGTGAGGGGTATGGCCAATCAAGGAGATTGGGTCCCGTTTATGGATGTGTTAGCTTTGCTAATTTTTGGGGTCGTCCTCTTTCCAAACGTAGATGGTTTGGTGGACCTAGCAGCAATCGACGCTTTCCTTGCATACCACCATAGCAAGGAAAGTCCGGTGGTAGCTGTCTTGGCAAATTTATTTGACACATTTAACCGAAGGTGCGAAAAGAGTAGCGCACGGATCATCTGTTGCTTGCCCGCCCTCTGTGTTTGGTTGGTTTCACACCTGTT